>NW_024352783.1:1038231-1319767 GCF_902729225.1 Pteropus medius
TTCTAAAGCCAGCCTCGACTCCCAGAATTCCCCAGACTCGCCTTCCAGCACACCCAGTCCATTGTCCCGGCGCTCCATCTCCCCAGAACCTGCTCCCAGGTCTCCAGTCCCTCCACCCAAACCCTCTGGGTCACCCCGCACACCTCTGCCCCTGCCTCACACAGCCCCTAGCGTCCTGGCCCAGGATGGCTCTGCCTCGGCTTCAGGCACTGTGAGGAGATTGGCTGGTAGGTTTGAGTGGGGGGCTGAAAGCAAGGTCCAGGCTGCAGATACCATGGAGCCAGCTCCCCAAGGGGGAGTGGATGTGAACGGGGAGAGAGAGACCCAGAGAGAGACTCCCCAGGGCATCCTCACTGGAAGGGAATCCCAGGAGAATGGTGGTCCGGGTAAGCATGTCATGAGGTTAGGGTGGGCTCGATTCAGCTCATCCTCTATGTTTTCAATGCTTTAAGCCTGGGTACTTTAAGCCTGGGTACCTTTTCAAAAATGTATTTCATGTTTGGAAAGTCTGATTTCCATATTTCTGGGGGTTTGAAGAGAGTCAGGGCTGAAGAGATAGATTCCTGGGGCTGGACCATGTTCTCACTGCTGGGGAGGTTAAGAGGAGGAAGGTCTGGGCAGGGTGGGGCCAGGCCCAAGGGTCTTTTCCTTAGGACACCTGTTTCCCACAGATGCTTCCCTGGCCTGCCCTCCCTGCTGCCCCTGTGTCTGCCATGTAGCCCGGCCTGGCCTGGAGCTTCGATGGATCCCTGTGGGGGGCTATGAGGATGGTCCCAGGGCCCCCTGCCGAGCCTCCCCACTGCGGACCTCTCGCTCCCGCTCCAACCCTCCTAGCATCAGTCACCCCCCAGTGGTCCTCACTTCTTACCGCTCCACTGCTGAGCGAAAACTTCTGCCACCTCTCAAACCTCCGAAACCAACTCGGGTCAAGCAAGATGCCACCATCTCTGCGGATCCCCCACAACGAGATCTTGATCTGCCCCCTGAAGATGGAATCCAAATAGGTACAGGGCCTGGGGGAGTGGATCCCTTGGCTGGGAAGGGAAGGGGTGGAGGTGAAGCATTTTGAAAACCAACAAACTGTAACCCCCAACAGGCCCTGAGCTTTTTTGTTCCTCCACCAGCTGCCGCTTTGAGGCTGATGGGAATTATAGTTTTTATAGTATCAGTCTCTGCTGGGGCCAGAGTCTAGAGTCCCCAGATGGGGATCCTGGAGGTTTGTTCTCTCACTCTGAGTTCTCTCTCCAGGAAACAGTCTGGATGAAGCTCCTCAGAATGCTCCTCCAACAGCCATGGAGGGCAGGTACCAAACCCCCCTACCCTTACTCCCATGTGAGGGCAGACTCACCTTTAGGTCCCGCTGAACCCCACCTCTACAATGGTGGAGCGAAGAAGGGCTGGGCTCTAGCTCTGTCCTGTATCAGCTATGTGACCTTATATAAGTCACTTAACCTTTCTGGGTCTCACGTCCTCATCTGTGAAATGGGGGTTAGCATACCAACTACTTCATAGAATTGTTATGTAGGACATTGGTCAAAAGCTGGTCCCTAGTAAGAGCTCCATTTTAGTCCTCCCGCCTTAAGCCTCTATTGTAATTATTGTCTGCAAGTCCATTTGGCAACCACGAACATCTCTTCTGCGTCATCTGGGCTTGTTAATGATCTTAGATTCACCACCATCACCAGAGTTAATCTGAGCCCATTCACTTGTTTAACAAATATTTACTGCTGTTCATTCTTCTGGGTTTTTAGCTTGGGCGAATGGGTGTGTGGTGGTGCCAAGGACCAAAGCAGGAAAGACAGAACCGCAGGTGGTGGGGAGGTACAAGAGTTTGGGTTTGATCATATTGAGTTTTACTGAGGCACAAATAGGACATTCCAGACAATGGTTGCTATGCGAGGGGGCTGGAGATACAGACTTAGAAGTCTCTGGTACACAGTATTTGAGATAACAGGAATGGAGAGAGTCCACTTAGTTCAGGGCCTCCCATACAACAGGCACATAAAAAAAATCTGGGGTTTGGTCTGGGGAGCCTCCAGTGTCCCTGCATACAATCTTACACTATCTTGTGTACTCCTTTACACTGTCATGTGAATAGCACCTCCTGGAGGTGTGCGACCGTAGTGGCTCTGGGGGACTCCATCCCTTTTTCTCTTCACAGGGATGAAGACGGACTGGAGGAGCTAAAAGAGCAGAACTGGGAGCTGCCCTTGCAGGATGGTGAGGGCCTCTGGGCCTCAGGGCCCTGCTGTGACCATCAAGCAGAGGAAGTATTCTGGGGCACTGGACTCCCCTGATGTGCTAATTTGTTCTCCAGAGCCCCTATACCAGACCTACCGAGCAGCTGTGCTGTCAGAGGAGCTGTGGGGAGTCAGTGATGATGGAGGTCCCTCTCCAACAAATCATGGAGAAACTACCACCTTCGCCCGGCCCCCTGGACCTCGCAACACTCTGTGGCAGGAGCTTCCAGCTGTGCGAGCCAGCGGCCTCCTGGACACCCTCAGTCCCCAGGAAAAGCGCATGCAGGAGGTGGCGCACCTGGGATCTGGTGTAGGGGAGGAGTGGGACCTGGGCCTTGAACTGGCTGGGAACTGGGCTTTCCACTACAGCCCTGCCCTTCTTCCTCAGAGTCTGTTTGAGGTGGTGACATCTGAGGCCTCCTACCTGCGCTCCCTGCGGCTGCTGACTGACACCTTTGTGCTGAGCCAGGCTCTCAGGGACACGCTCACCCCCCGGGATCACCACACCCTCTTCTCCAATGTTCAGAGAGTTCAAGAAGTCAGCGAGCGGTCAGTGGTGTCCTGTCCTCTCTGCAAACCATGTCTTGGGCTACTGAGTGCCTATTCCAGGGCCTCACTTCCATAGGCCCAGTTAGTGCCCAGCTCATCCCTCAAGAAGCCAGGAGACCTGGTTTTCTGTCCTTCATTGCGTGTTCCTCCACTCCTTCAGGTTTCTAGGGACATTATTGTCCCGTGTACGCTCTTCCCCCCACATCAGTGACCTGTGTGACGTGGTGCATGCCCATGCCGTGGGTCCTTTCTCAGTGTATGTGGATTATGTGCGGAACCAGCAGTATCAGGAGGAGACCTACAGCCGCCTTATGTGAGTGTCCCAGAGGCAGGTCACACATGTGGGAGGAAGCTGGGGGGCAGAGTTGGGGTTCGGTCCAAGGGAGGCTGGGGGATCAGGGCCTTGAGGCAGATGCCAGCCGCCTAGGTCTGCTTTTGCAGGGACACGAATATGCGCTTTTCCGCGGAGCTGCGCCGGCTGCAGAGCCTCCCCAAGTGCGAGAGGCTCCCGCTGCCGTCCTTTCTGCTGCTGCCCTTTCAGCGCATCACGCGACTCCGCATGCTGCTGCAGGTACTATTCTGGCCTGGGCCATTTCTGCCTCACCAACCCAGCTGGAGAACTCTCCTGGGGCCTTCTGCCTGGCCATCACCACCTCTTACCCCACCATGAATACACGACTCCCTTAAATCAGACCTCCTAATGCGAGCCTCTTCATCTAGGACCCACCAAACCTTGCCTGGAGCTACCCAGATGTCTCAAGGAGCAATCTGGGTTCAGGAAAAGAGCCTCTGGCTACAGACATAAGTTCTCGACTTGGCTCTGCCACTGGCTGAGTGACCTTGGGCAAATTCCCTTCTCTCTCGGGGTCTTAGGGAGAATGTTGTGGGTGGTCTTTGAGGTCTCCTCAGCTGGATCTTTCTCTGCATGCCTCCCCAATGGGGGTCAGTCATATCACCCTCAAGGAGGCAAAAATTTGTTTTTCAAGGGGTGGAAAAAATCTTAAATATTCCAATGGTCATGATACTTCAAAGGGCCATAATACATAAATAGATATATAGTATAGCTGTGGTATTAAAATTTCTAAAAAAGTTCCATAGCAGGGTGATACTGAAGGAAAAAAGAAAAGGTTAAGAAACACTCTTCTATTGCAGAGTAGAAACTTCTCCCTAAACCAGGTCACCCGGTGTGGGGATCTCAAGGTGAAGAGTTTCCAACCAGATGGTCAGTGTCTTTATGTCTTATTCAGCTTTATATATCCCCAGGGTAGGCAAGATAACTATAATCATAACTTTAATAGTTAAACAGCTATTGAATGCTCTGTTCTTGGCATGGCGCTACATGCTATATACCTGTTTAAACTTACCAATGACTGTATGAGAGTAGACACTATTATCGACTCTACTTTATAGATGAGGAAACTGAGGCACAGAGAAGTTAAATAACTTGATGCAGGTCATACAAGTAATAATTGATGGAGATAAATTTTAAGTCCAGGCACTCTTAACCACTGTGCTATTAATAATTATTAAAATAATAGCAACCTTCTTTTCTGTATTTACTATGTGCCAAGGACTGTGCTAAGTATTTTACATATATTACCTTGCTGAATCCTCACAACATTGCTATTGGTAGGCTAGGTGGGTATTGTTCCCATTTTACAGACGGGGAACTGAGGCTCAGGGAAGTAACATGACTTGCTCAGCGTTCTGCAGATGGTGAGTGGAGAGGTCTCTCAGCCTTGTTGAAGCTGGTCCTTCAGCCCTGTGAACTCCACAGTGAGCACTTTTTCAAGCCAGGCAAGGGTTTTCTGAGCTGTAGCCCCTCTGAATCCCAGGGCTGCATAATATCCTTCCTCCTTGTCCTCAGAATATCCTGCACCAGACAGAGGAGGGGTCCAGCCGCCAGGAGAATGCCCAGAAGGCCCTGGGTGCTGTCAGCAAGGTGGGCATGGGGATGCTGAGGCCAGAGGAGGTGAAGAAGCGGTAGGGAGAGAGGGAAGGGGAGGAAGGCAGTAGGGGTGGGTGACTCAGCTCCCCTTACCCAGATCATTGAGCGTTGCAGTGCCGAGGTGGGGCGCATGAAGCAGACTGAGGAGCTGATCCGGCTCACCCAGAGGCTGCGCTTCCACAAAGTCAAGGTGAGTTTCTGCCCAGGCTCCCCACCTTTCCTTTCCCCACTGGTGGTGCTGCTATGAAGAGGCCAGAATCTCCTCCCTGCTTCCTCACAGGCCCTGCCTCTGGTTTCCTGGTCAAGGCGCCTGGAATTGCAGGGAGAGCTGACGGAGTTAGTGTGCCGGAGGGGAGGCGTGCTCTTCACCTCGCGCCCCCGCTTCACACCCCTCTGCTTGTTGCTCTTTAGCGACCTGCTACTCATCACTCAGCCTAAGAGGTGTGTCCCAGGGAGGCTGGGAACCCAGGCAAGGGTGGAGAGGAGGAGTCTAGCTGGACTTCTGCTCTCCCTCTGAACTCCCTCTTCCCTGGGCAGTGGGCAGCGGCTACAGGTTCTGGACTATGCCCATCGCTCCTTGGTTCAGGCCCAACAGGTTCCAGACCCATCTGGACCCCCTACGTTCCGCCTTTCCCTTCTCAGCAACCACCAGGGCCGCCCTACCCACCGGCTACTTCAAGCTTCGTCCCTGTGAGTTGTGTCTCCTTCAGAAAACACCCTTGGGACTTCCACCTGACCTCTCAGAGCCCACTACCCTCTTCTCCAATATTTCTCCTACGTGGCCCCTGCTTAACTCCTAGTAGGATCTCCTGGGCCAACTGTGACCCTCCCTATGTCCTTACCAGATCAGACATGCAGCGCTGGCTGGGAGCCTTCCCCACCCCAGGCCCCCTTCCCTGCTCCCCAGATACCATCTATGAGGATTGTGGTGAGTAACGCCTAATGGGAGGAGACAAGGAAAAGTGAATCTTAAGGGAAATATGGGCGAGAAGCTAAAAAAAGTCTTGATTCCACTGCTCCCACCTTTAAGCAGACTGTTCCCAGGATCTGTGTTCAGAGTCTTCTGCACCAGCCAAGACCGAGGGACGGAGTCTGGAGTCCAGGGCTCACCCAAAGCACCTGCACAAGAGCCCTGAAGGTGAGAGATTCTTTTATTTATTCAATCAATAAATATTAAGCACCTGTGAGGTGCCGCTCTCTGTTCTAGGCACTGTGAACCAAACACTCAGATTCCTGTGCTGCTGAAGCAGACATTCTAGCAGAGGAAAAACAATAAAGAATAAACAAGATAAATAAGTAAATCATATATAGTGTGTCTGGAGGTGATAAGTGCTGTGGAAAAACAAAAGTGGAGCAGAGTCAAGCTGGTCAGGAGTCCTTGGGTTGGGTGGGCTACAGGTTTAAAAAGGAAGGTTGAGGGCACCTTGATGAGGAGGCATCATGTGAGCAATGACAACTGGGGTGAGGAATTTAGGCATGTGGCATCTGGGGGAAGAGTGTTCTAGTTAGAGGGAAGAGTCAGTGCAAAGGCCCTGTGGCTGGTGTGTTTGAGAAATAGTAAGGGGGCAACTGTGGCTAGAGGGAGTGAGGAGACAGGAGAGAAGCAGATGAGGTCATAAAGAGAATGGGGACTAGATCATGCGAGCCCTTGTAGGTCCCTGTAAGGACCCTGGTTCTCGGGCTCAGAGAGATGAGCAGCCATTGCAGGGCTTGATAGAGGAGTAACCCCAACCCTCTTTGATTCTGCTGTCACCTCCACCTCCAATGGCCTTTCTATCAGTGATTCCAGGCTTCTCTACTAATTCCTACATTCACCATGACACTAAGACAGTAGACCTCAGGGTGCTTCCTTTCTCTTCTGACCTGTCCCCTGCCCTGACCCCACTGAGGCCCCTCTCTCTCTTTCTACAGGCTGGCTAAAGGGACTTCCTGGAGCCTTCCCTGCCCAGCTGGTGTGTGAAGTCACAGGGGAACACGAAAGGAGGAAGCACCTTCGCCAGCACCAGAGGCTCGTTGAGGCAGTTGGGCCCTCTTCAAGCAACCCCAGTGCCCCCCAACCCTAATGCAGGCTGGGGAGGGGGTACAAGTTAAGACAGCTGGCGGTGTGGCATGGAGAGGACAAAGCTCATCCATTCACTGGGTTAGCTGTCAGTGGAAGCACTACCTCTAGTGGCATCCAATAGGGACCAAGCTTCAGGACAAGGCAGCCAATGCAAACATGACTGTCTGAGCCCAAGCAATGAGAGAGAATGAGGATGGCTTGAGTGTGTTGTCAATGGAGACAGAAGCTTAGTGCAGAGCGGCTAATGGGTGCGGAACTGGCTGAGCCCTTGGCCAATGAGTATGCCTGCCATGCTCATAGCCTAGGAAGATGAAGCTAGGTCGATGCAGTTAAAAACAGCCGCGTTGGAGATAAAGTCCTAGGATTAAAATAGCCAACAGCAATTGGCAGGGACCCATCCAGCCAAAGAAGATGGTGATCTGGACCCAAGAGATAAATAGTGACCCTACTTGGTTCCACGGCAAAGACCAGTCCTGCCCTTTGAGTCTAGAAAGTATTAGATTCCATTCCTGGATGCCTCCTGTGTCCTCTCAAGCCACTTCTCTTCCAGAAGAATCTAGAATATGTTTCTCAGAGGATCTGTGAGCGCGTGTGTGTTCATGTGCATATATGTGTGTATGTATCTGTGGACATGGTGTGTTATCTTGTTCCCCTCCCAGATGATTGAGTAGTCCATTTCTTCCCTCGCCACCCATAATAGTTCACCCAGGGAGAACTATTATTCTCTCTGAGAAAGACACTAGGTCTGAGTGCCAGAGGAGAATGTGCTGGGCGTGGCTTGGCAGCCAGATGCCAGAGATGAGTATGAGAGCCCTGGGTTCTGAGTCTCTTGGAGGCCAGGGTTCCATGACAGTCAGAGAGTGATATTACGGAGTAGCCAAGCATCCTGGCAGAGGAGCCTGAGGGACTGAAGATGGCCAGTAGCTGGGGTCTGAGGCACCCTGAAGCCCACAGGCCCTTCTCCTTGTCCCAGAGCTTGGCGTCCATAATCTTTGCCTGCAAATTGCCCAACTGAACTATGATCAGTCAACCAGCCTCAGCCTTGGGCTTCAGACTGGCTCTGGACCCCTAAGTTTGGGTGAAGAAATGGAACTGTGGATCATGGGCTGACTGGTGAGCCTCCTGGGGTTTTGCCTTCATCCTGGTGCTCTCACAGAAACACTGGACCAAGCAGTGGGCAGAGAGCAGAGAGCGGTGTTACTGCCCATCCTCATCCAGAATATCTGCTTCCGGATGAGGAACTGCCCCATACGATGCCAGAAGGAGATGAAGGATGGAGACAGAGTGGAGCAGATAGTGGCTGGCGAGTGGAGCTCAGGCCTGGCATAAGGTCTTCCTTTCAGCTCATGCATAACAACTTGCCCAGGACAGAAGCTGCCATGCTGACCACAGAAATGAAAGAACTCTGGGAGACTCAGAGGGAGAAAGGCACTGGCGTATGGAATATTCATGACTTTGGAGATTTACCTAGTACAGTGCCTGGCGTATGAAAAACCCTCAATAAATGTTGGTGGAGCTGTAATGAGCCTCTTTGGGGCATTGTGTGCTTAAAGGAACAGTAGTTTCTAAATGTGGCTTTATGGGGGCAGGGGCATGGGACTGGTTGGAAAGGAATTCTTTGAGAGTGGAGGTCAGTTCTTCTGGGAACTGGGCTTGGAGACTAGGCACAAGGCCCTAGCATGTGGCCCACTCATAGTTACAGAGGGATCTAAGGCAGTGGGGGTGGTGGATTTCCAGATGTCTAGGGGAGTTGCCTGGGGAAGCTGGGCCCCATTGGGAGTCTCTCTCTCTCTCTGAGTCAGTATATGCTCTCTCCACCCACAGCCCTGCTCTGGTGAGTCAATGATAAATACAGATAGGTCAGGGCACTGACCCCTCTTTGCGCTGGTCCTTCTATGGTCTCTGGGACAATATCATTGTGGCCATTACTGCCGGTGATCTGAGGGGGGTTGCAATCATGACCACAAGTAACAAATGGATGAGAGGAGTTCCTCCTCCCTCGCCTTTCCCTGCAGCCTGCTCATTAACTCTGTTTCCTCTCCTTCTAGCCCCACAGATCCTCTAGCCCACTTTCTGTGGTCCTTTCCAGAGCCCTTCCGTCAGGCTCTGTCTATTCCTGAAAGCTTCTTTCTCTTTCCTCCCTCTTTCGCACGGCTCGCCTCTCTCTTCAGCTACCGGGATATCTTCTGGTTACTGTTCTCTGATATGGCCAGTTTACCAGGCAGGCACACCATCCCATGCAGGAGTACGTCTCCTCCGACAGTTCCTCCCCCAGACTGGTGAAACCGGAAGGCTGCCCCGACCTTGCTCCCCAGCACGCCCTCTTCAAATGGGCGGGAGCGACGGGAGTAAAAGGGTACAACTCGCGGACAATTCACTCTAACCCAACCTGGACGCACCTGAACGTCAGGGGCATGACCGGCCCTCCTGGCCCCTCTGGGATTGGCCCCGCCTCCAGGCTGGGCTCTGTCCCTTCTCTCCGCCCTGCGCCCCTCGCACTGTCCTAGGTGGACCCAGATCTGCTAGGCGAGGCGGGCTTCCAAATCCCGGCCTTGGCACGCTTTCTGGCCCAGCCGCTTCAGCTGGTTCTCAGCGCTCGCCTCCCACGCGAGCCAGGGCTGGAGAGGCCCGCGGCCCCGCGGAGGAATCCTTAAGACGTTGAGTCGCAGGCTCTGCGACTACAGTCAACTGCGCGTCCACTCGCCCGCCCTGAGGGCGAGTGCTGGGCGCCCCTTCTCCTTTCTACTCCTACTATCCCACTCACCCGCCGACCTTCCTGAGGCCCAGGGCTGTCGTTTAGCTGGTTGGTTGACCTCGGACCCAACTTGTCATCTCCGAGCTCAGCGCCCAAGCATCGCAAGCGGAGTTGGCGTTTTCCATTGTTCTCTGCACGCATGCCTGTCTCTGATAGTTCAGTCTTGCCTTCGTGTTTAAGCTCAAACTGCTCCACATTCTACCCACTGACTTCTGGAGTCCCATCTCATTACTCCTTGCCCCAATTTTCTATTTTCTCTTTTCCACTAATCTGTTTACCTTCCTGCCCCCAGGCCTTGGAATCACCCTCCTCTTCACTTTGGAAGCCTTTGCCCACTCTGCACACCTTTGGAAATCTCAAGCTGCCTTGTGTGGGAGGCGGCTGGGGTTGAATTCAGGTTTTATGCGGTCCTTTTAAAGAAAAGATACAAAATATGAATTAAAAATTGGGTACAAAAGTGAGTTTTTATTTAGAATGATAAAATTAACAAATCACTTATTTTAAAAAGCTGACAAACACAAGGAACAACATAAAAACCCAGAAAAGTAATTTTATTTTCTTTGCCATTCTAATAGGTGTGTAGTGGTATCTAAGTGTAGTTTTAATTTGTGTTTCCCTAATGCCTATTGGCCACTTGAATGTTTTCTTTGGTGAAGTGTCTGTTCAAATCTTTTGGCCTTTTACAAATTGAGTGGTTTATTTTCTTCTTATTTTTTTCTCATTAAACTTTGTTTTAATGAGTCTCAAAGTTCTGTGACAGATTTTTGGTAAAGTTGTTTCTATTAAAAAGTGCTGATTTTAAAAACAAAAACTGCCACACACGCTAACCCCAAAATGGTTCACAAAGCACTCTCCTTACCTTCTGAAGGTTTTACGATGCATTTTAATCATTAATCAGTCTTTTACTTTTACACTTAAATGACCAATTGAGACCAACAGTTCTAAGACTGTTCTGCTTGAGACCTGGGTGGCAGGTATTGGGGATAATATTTTTTAGCCTTCTAAGCTTTCTGGGCAGACTTGGTGACCAGCTCCAGTTGCCTTCTTGTCTACTGCTTTGATGACAGCCACAGCAACTGTCTCATGTCACAAACAGCAAAATGTCCCAGAGGAGGTTAATCAGAGAAGCTTTCAACACACATGGGCTTGCCAGGAACCATTTAACAATGGCAGCATACCAGATTTCAAAAACTTTGGGCCATCTTCCAGCTTTTTCCCAGAATGATGATGAATTTTCTCCTTCAGTTCAACATAGTTGCAAGCAATGTAAGCTATGTGACAATCCAGCACAGGTGCATATCTGGCACTAATTCAGCCTCAATGGTTTAGGATAATCATTTGAACCATGTAGCTGGCTGCTTCCATTGGTGGGTCATTTTTGTTGTCACCAGCCACATTGCCACGACGAACATCTTTAACAGACACATTTTTGATACTGAACTCCACATTGTCTTCAGGAAGAGCTTCATTCAAAGCTTGATGGTGCATTTCAATAGACTTCAGTTGTTACTGGGAGTTCACTGCAACGGAGATCCACACTGGCGTGTGTTCTGGGGTGAGCTGGCCTGACATGGGACTGTTTCTGAATGCCATACAGGCAGCACAGTTAGTTCACATGGACAATCAAGGAATGACCAATAAGCCTGTGTAAACCCAAGTCCATGTTCCACGGGTTGGCTTTGTCCAGTCATTGAGAGGCTATCATCCTATGAGGGATGTCCAGGCACTTGTCCTTACCAATGGAACAGTGGGCAGTTTCCTTTTCAGAAAACTCTTAGGCTTGCACTCCATTCTGACTGCACTATGTACCTGTGTGAGCAAGTTATCATTGCTTTTTGAATGCTTGGCTTTCTTTCTTTTGAGAAACTATTTCTCCCTAAGTCCATTTGGTTCTGGTGGACTATCAGTCAGAACATCCACCTTCCCACATTCCCTTGATTTCTGCTTAGTTCTAGGCCTGGATGTTCAGCCTCCTCTTTGAGTCCGTGTTTACTCAGTATTGCCCCAATAGATTCTTGTCTGCCTAACTTAGTCTAGGTTTGAGCTTGCAACCAAAGAATTCTCACTGATACACAGCCTTACAAGATAGTTGCTTAGAACTGCTGCTAGCCCATAAGGCACTTTTGTGCTTTTAACTTTGGGGTTAAAAGATAGCCCCTCTGAATAGATGTAGTGGTAATTGACTTGGGGGGCAGAGAAGCACCTTTACGAAATATAAAATAAAGTGCCTCTTCCTCTAGGCCAATGAAGGTCTCTTAGAGGGGCTTAATTTGTCAAGCAAAACGCAGACTGGAGTTCAGTTCTCACTCACCCCCTCAGCACTCTTGTGCAGTGCACATACTGCACAATCTTATGTGGAGACCCTTTGTCAGGTCCCCCATCCTTCCTTTCAGCTCTCGTCTCCTCTTTTCATCTTCCAGTTTACCTCTTCTAGGCTTTTACTTGGACAATCTCAAGACTGATAACAACTATGTTTACTTTTGTAGCTGTAGTTGAGTCTTCCGTGCTTTGTCCATCTGTTGATTCTAAAAGTTGAAACTCAGTTAACAGTGTTTAGCTTATGTATTGTGATTTAGAAATATCTTTCATTACAGAGCTAGTAATCACTAAGATTACATTTCCTTTCTTGAACTATTTTTAATTACCTTTGAAAAACAATATTTGATATATTCACAGGATTATATGAAATATGTTAGTTATAAATGCTTCTAATATCATGAATACCTGTGTACCTTTCACTCAGATCAGGAACCAATAACCTATTGCCAATAATATGTATGTGCCAATGTAATCCTCCCTGTCCTATTCCCCTGCTTCCTCTGAGAAATAGACACTATATTATATTTTGTGTTTATCATTCCACTACTTTAAAAAAAACATGTATGTGTAAATAAATGTTTTGTTAAGTTGTGCTCTATAAGAATGGTTTCATATTTATGGTGTAGTCTTTTGGGTGTTATGTTTTTCGTGAAACATTATATTTCCAAGATTCTTCTATAGTGTTTTGTTTTGCTGTTAGAACTGCTTGTTATGATTAGAAACACTTAGAAACTCCAGGAAAAACTAAAACAGATCTAAGGAAGGAAATAAAATCCTGATGATCACTAGCTCTGCATGAATGACATTCCCAGGAGCCTCAGCACCCCATCTTCCAGTGCTACTCCCTCCTGGTGCAGAACATTCATCAGAGTTATCCTAGCCTATGGCCGAGGAAGCTAGAGAATTTATCCACCAACTCTCTTTCTCTCATTAGTTCATGGGTCAGCTTCCAGACCAAGGTGCCCCTGACTATGGCGGATTGTTCCAGGGATGATATTTGTCTCTGGAAGGGCCAAAGAGTGTTTGACTTGAGACTGAGAGGTTTCTGCTCTGATGGCCAATGGTGAATATTCTGGGTGTCTCACTATGTGGACCAGAGATGAAGAAGAGGGTAGTCTGCAGAAGAAGAGCAAGATGTTCAAGGAGAAGCAAGACCAGAGTCAGAATGCTAAGGTCCGAATGTCTGTGTTCCCTCAAATCCATATGTTAGAAAACTGATGATATTGTGATGGTGGAGCCCTCATGAATGGGATTGGTGCCCTTATAACAGAGAGCCCACAGAGCTTCCCTAGCTCCATGTGAAGACAGAGCAAAAAGTCTGTAACTTGGAAGTAGGCCTTCACTCCACTATGCCAACCATGACAGCATCATGATTTTGAATCTCCAGTGTCCGAATTCTTGATTCCAATCATTCTTGAGGTCCAGCTGTGCGCATGACCTCAGGATTCATGATTAACTCCCCTTTTGCTTAAATTAATTTAGGTTCTGTTCCATCACTCGCAGCCATTAATATGCAAAGATATCTGCCACAAACCTCTGTGCTTTTGCTCCTTCTCTGTTTGCTAGTGAAAGAGTGCAAAACAATTAAATTGTAATTTAATAATAATAAGTACCACTTTCTGGGAATTTACCATGAACCAATGAATGCTTTTTGTTCATTATCTCATTCAACACTTAAACCAAGTCTGAGACAAGTATTAGTGTCCCTGTAAACCAAGGCATAAAGAGACTATATGGCTTATCCAGGTTCACAAGGCTATTAAGAGGAAGGCCCATTATTCACACCTCTGCTTGTTGGACCCTAAAGCCTGGGGTTTTCAATCACTTGTATCACAGTCTCCACAAAGTAAACCAACTCTGGTGGGATTCAAACTCATACCCCAAGTTTGAAAGGCTTTCTCTTCATGAGAATTCCAGTGTCTAACAGGTCTGCAAGCCACTATAATTGGGCTGCCACAGGTGACATAGATTTCTTTTAACATAACTTAAAAAGAGAGGTTAGAAAAATCTCCTCAGACTGTGTGACTCCTATATACCCTGTCTTTATTCTATGTCCTCCCCACTTTTGGTGCTGAGAAAAAAGGAAGGATAAAAGAAAGACAGAAGAGGGAAGGGAATGACAGCTGTTAACCAGAAGTGAGTAGTAGTGGGAGAGAGGCAAAGGGGTTGGGGGAAGTAGTGAGAAGGTTGATTACGCATGTGGAAGATATTTCCCAATGTTTTTCTGGAAACAAGCTGCTTCTCCCTCCTCTAGTGAGCATTTAGGCTCAGGGTTAGGGCAGAGGAAATAGAAAGAGAAGAGGAGACCCTCCGAGACCATTGCTCTCAGGTGAAGGGAAGCAACAGAGCCACAATTCTGAATTAGGGCCTGAGGAGCAGGGTTTTGAGAAGGGAGTTGTGGGCCCCTTCTTCCATTTGCTGCCTCTCAGGAATATTCCATGGCAGTTAGGGGCCCTGTCCTGCTGAATGAGTTGTTCTTTCCCAAGTACCCAGCCCTGTGATGGCAACTGCTCTGCCTGATGAAAATATTTAGAAGATGAGGGACAACTGAGCCTAGCAAGGGAAGGAACAGTTGGTTAAGATGGAAACAGGAAATATTAGGAGTGAGTTCTCTGGATCAGGAGAAAGTGATGAGCATTAGAAGCCTGGAAAGAAAGGGGAGGGTTGGGAAGGATGAGGGGTTGGCAGTGAGCCTGAGGCGAGGTTGTGGAACTCCATCTCTACCCCCAACAGAAAAAGGTTGTTCCCCAGGGTGTACTACTGGGACTTTCTGTTGTCCCTGCAATGGAGAATCACGCACAGCTCCTACTGGAAGGTGCAGGTGCTGGCCTCAGAGCTCAGCCTGGTTGCCTTCCTTCTGCTGGTGGTCATGGTCTTCTCTAAGAAATGGCTGTACCTCTTTAAGAACAGCGTCTTCCAGCGCTGGCCCACATATGTTAGCAACAGAATCTACATATTGGCCTATATGATATCCATAAGGCTCCTGGAAATCTGCAAATCCAAGAGCTGTTAACTCAGAGAATAGAAAAAGTGAGACCCTTCATCCCTACATCCCACTCCAGGCCTCCAGCTTACCTTGGCCTCTCCATTTGCACCCTGATATTCTTGCCCCCTCCTTCTTGTCATCCCCACTATTTTGGCCTACGAGATGGCTCCAGTGGCACTGAGTCCGCCAAAGATCATTTTAGCCTGGCCAAATCCCAGATCGAATGGAAAGTGTCACTGCTTTTGATAAGGCTCATAGCTAAGTTTGTACTATAAAAATGTTGTGAGGGGCGTGGACTTGCAATGCATGTGAATCACTCATCACTCATTAATCACATAATTCACCATTATCCTGGGAGAAGAGCCCCAGAGAGGGGCATTACTTCCTCTGGGCTTGCAAACACACAGCTTTGAGAGGAGTCCCTCAGGCCCTGGCCCCAGCCACTTTTCTTCCCTTTGACTTCACTTTGCTTTTCTGGGCCAGCTCTGGGTATCCATGTCTGATTTCCTTGTCCTTTTCTTCTTGGCTTCTTGCAGCCACTTCATTTCCCATTCTTGTTAATCTCCCATTGTGCTGTCCTCTCACTTTTGAGGTTTGAGCCCTCCATTTCAGATCTCGTGGAAAAACAAAGCTTTTGACCTCCCATTTCCATTTCTTCATTCTTACTAACCTTAAAAAAAATTTAAAAGGTTATACAGCTATTATTTTCTTCTGTTGGGAAAATAATACACCTTTCTTACATTTGGGGAAACAAAAGCTATCATTTATTGCATATATATTCTATTTGCTCAATTTAATCCTCAATCAATCCTAATAGAGGTAATTATCCTTATTTTACAAATGAGAAAATTGAGACTCAGATTAAGTACCTTGCTCAGGTCATAAAGCTATTAGATTGAACTACATGAAATGGCTTTTCATTTACAAAAGAGAAATTCATATGGATAAACCTCATAACAGCATGTTTAGAATTATAAACATGTGTCTAGTTCCACAACTCACATTAGCACCTAAGTTTCTCTATGATGCTTACTCAAAGACAGCAACTAGTAGCAGTGTGTTGAATACTCAATTTTTTCCAGGCTTTGAAAAAATTTTGAATGACTGTTACAGAGTTGTACTAATTTTTTATGAATAATTATATATCTTTTATATTATTTTTATTATTTAATTTATATTATTTTAAAATTTATCTTTGAGATATAATAAACTTTTCTATATTATAAGTGACTATAGTATTCAACTTAATAGATTTTTCACCTATTACATGACTATTTTATTTTCCTATTCTTGGCAAATGTATTTCCAATTTCATATTTGAGGAAAAAAGAGCAACAAAATTTGTTAATCATAAAGTTTTTTGTGTGTGCTTAAAATTAATTCTTTGGTTTATTTCCCAAAGTGGGTTTACTGGATCAAAGAGTGTAAATATTTTGAGGCTCTTTATAACATTTTCCATGTTGCTTTCAAAAAGTATGATAACAATCTGTACTTCCACTAATAATGTATGAGAAGTCTTGTTTCTTTGTACCTTTGCCAGAAATGACTGTTAACTTTAAATATATGTATTTAAATGTAAATATATAATTTTTTTGATTTAAACAAATTGCACAGTTATTGTGGGAAATGCAGAAAGTTTAAAAAAGAAAACAAAAATCACCTAAAATTTCCCCATACAGATATATTCACAATTGACATTACAATAGATTTATTTCCAATCTATTGTGTATACACACATAAAATAAATACAAATATATTTATTTACTTTTATTTTAATAAATATAAATATTAATTTTTAAAAATTATAATTATTCTACATGCTCTGTGCTGCAAACTCTTTGGTTGTGAGCATTTACTCATATCATTAATAATTATTCTATAACATCACCTATGTTTAAAATTTATTCGATCAGGTAATATATGAACAGAGTGAAAATTAAAAAAATACAGAATATTACATAGTGAAATGAGCCTTCCACCTCTGGCTTTTAGGCTCCCTTCTCAGTCCCTCCTTTTTTTCTAGAGATACTTTATTTGGAGACAATCATCTAGCGTATCATCATTTTTAATGAACACATAATAATCCAGTTTATGGGTACACTGTAATTTATATAATAAATCTCTTGTTGGACATAGAAATATCTGCAAATAAGACTCTTGTATATAGATTTTGGTGCAGACCTTGGATTATTTCTTCAACACAAATTCTGAAAAGAAGCATTGCTGGGTCAAAGGGCCTTAACAATTTAGATTTTTTTTTTTTTATATTTTGTGCCATATCACTTGCCAGATATGCTGCCCATTAGCAGTGTGTGAGAATGCCTCTTTTTTTTCTAAATCCTTTCCTACACTAGTTATCATCACTTTTGTTTTGATCTTTAATAGATTAAAAAAATCACATTTAGTTTGCAATTCTATGTGTTGAGCTTCATGTGTTTATTGAACATTCCGATTTCTCCGAGAATTGCAGTTCAAGTCCTCTGCCTATTTTTGAGGTATTTGTTTCATACGGTCAGGCTTATCAAATGAACTCCATATCAAAAATCTCTGCCTGTATAATAAGTGAAAGCAATATTTTATTGTTATCTCAAACGTACATTTCTTTGATTATTAATGGGCCTGAACATTTTCTTGTATTCGCTCATTTGATTATATTTTATCTTTTATGAATCCTTGGTTCATCCTGTTTTCTCCTTTTCCCCAGAAAGTTTTAAGCTGTGGACAAATGATCCAGTTTTTTGGATGGCCAAGATAACCTTCTGCCTCACCCTGGGACTGGGCTTCATCTTTCCCATCTTTCCCATCTGCCATACTTGCCTGGTTGTCAGAGATTGCTCTTCTATGGCTGGATTGGAATTGTCATGAGCTTCTAGGAAGGTGCTCATTAGCTCTGGAAAAGGTGCTTAGTTTCCCCTAACCCACATCTCTCTGGGCAATGGGGTAGAGGTTTTGGGAATAGGGTAGAGGTTTTGTGGGTGGTAGTAGAACAGACTGGTAGTTGTTGACCAAGAATTGATTTTCATCATTTCCTGGTCACTGGAGAGGTGGAGGTGAGCAGTTGATTCCCATGAACCTTTGGGGCTGTGTACTCTGTGCGCGGTGATGGGAGCTGTAGTTTGTGGCTGTAGCTCAGCAGACGAGAAGAGTCCCTACAGGATTCTTGTGTGAGAATGACCTCACTGCTTCCTGTCTCCTAGCTATCTTCATTTTTTTCACCCTTTTGTTGTTTCCTATTAACATCTGGATCTTCAAGTTGAAGAAAAATTTATCAATCCCTATTGGCTGGAGCTATTTCATTGTTTGGGTGGTGTTTGTCCTATATGTCACCTGTAGTAAGTGGCCTGGAGGGCCCTGGGAAAGAGGGGACATGGATGGGTTAGGGCAGAGAAAATGTAGAGAGAGGGGGCTGGCAGTCCACAGGGATAGGTTCTTAGGGACTTATTTTCCCTTTGATTTCACCCTGCTTGCCACTTTCTTCCCACTCTCTGACTTTCCTCTCCTATCCCCTTATTCTTTTCCAGAGTTCCTCTGCTACTTCAACCATAAACATTTCTGGAGTCTGATTGTGAGCCATCCCTCCAGCACCGTGCCCTGCATCAGCAGTTCCAGGTCAGACTCTCCAAATGATCAGATCGTCTCAAACACCTCTGTCAACGAAGAAGAAGTCCTGGATCTTGAGTAAGAAAAAGCATCTCAGTAACCTTTTTTTGAACTCCTGGCATCAAGTTTTGTCCATTCATCTGAATTGCTTTCCTCATTCTTCCCACAAACCTTGAGGATACTGGCCCTCTTCCCTGCAAATAATTAGAAAGGAAGGATTTTAGACAAGCTTTCCCCTCCTCCTCTTGTCTCTGTTTTACCTACAACTTGGGCGATGTGGAATAAATTGTGTGCCTCTTGTTTATCATGTCTGGCAATTGTTGAGACAAGACAATCTTAAAGAGAGGAAGGGAGAAAGAACAAGTTTGTCTCTCAGTTCTTTCTGCCTAGGAGTGTTTTGGCACCCTCCTGTTTAACCTGTCCTAGTTGTCTTCATTACCAAACCTGTCCAACCTCTCCTACAGCATACTTGTACACAGGTAAATCCCTCTTTGAGAGCTAAACCTCTTTAAACTTTGTTACCCCAGCTCAACATTTGTTAGTTAGTAGGTAGGGGGAAGTGATCAGGAGAGAGATATCCCTTATGAATTTGTTGGCATTATTATTCACAGTGAAGAATTCAAGAGCAAAATGACCCCAAGGTAAGAGGCAGATTAAACAATGAGAAAACTATAGGGGGTATGGTTCTATGATGTGCCCTGGGCAGCAGGCCCACGCTCTGTGTCTAGCTCAGATGACTGATAATTCATAGAGCCCTGTGCTTGAATACCGCCAGTGCAAACTCCAACTCTACCTCCATCTCCTCCACTTCCACCACCACTAACTGCATCAACTTCACTACCTCCACCACCACCCACCAAGCCCACTCTCTGGCTGCTATAGCTCTCCACCCAAGCCTCGCATATTTTCTACCCTGTAACGGCAGGAATAAAACATGATAAGGAAGGAAACATTGAGGTTGGGCCCTAAAGTCAAAAGAAAAGTTGCACATTTGGATATAAACTCAGTTTCACAAAGACATGCAGCAGCTAGCTTGGACAGTGCTAGCAATGACTTTTGGGATTCCAACATCTTGCACAGAAAAGGTAGCCTCCCAGGAGAGCACTTAATGACTGATATTTGTCATGTAATATCTCTCCAGATGGAGCCATGATACCAGCCAGCTAGAGAAGTGGAGGGACAAATTGTGAGTGGATTGGATATGGTAAAAATATATGTATTATTAGGTTGAACCATATGATACTGCTGTTTTAGCAGTTAAATGTTGGCAATTTCATTGTATCAAGCTACTATATATATATGACTGATTTCTATTGGAGTTTTTTAAGACTATTATTCTTACCATAGCTGACTAGGAGATGTGGAATTTCCAACCTCATTCCAAGCAAATATTTTGAGCAATGAACCCAATACATGGGCTTGAAAATTAGGCAGAACAAAAAAAAGGAAAGAAAGGAAGAAAGAAAATTAGGCAGAATGACATTCCACAAATCCCTACTCATTATCCCCGTTATATTCCTCTCCTGAGGTAGCTTGTAAGGTTTTATTGGAAGACTTGTTTGTTTATTTATTTATTATTTTTTAAATGCCTACAGCACCTGTTCCTAGATGGTCTCCTATCCAAGTACTAACCAGGCACGACCCTGCTTAGCTTCCGAGATCAGACGAAATTGGGCACGTTGAGGATGGCATGGCCGTAGACTGGAAGACTTGTTGAATTAATCATCTTGGAGGAAGAGATACAAAACAAAGGGATGTCATAACCTCTGTCTTAGAGACTTCTGTCTTAATTGGAGAAAGTGACTTTGTGATTTTGTAGAAGTCATAAACTCAAATGCCTACAGAGGGTAGGCAGGGAACATAAATGAATAAAGGGGGCCATTCTTTCAGTCTATACATAATTTTCCTCTTTTGATAAAAACCTAGTATATTACCTATTGCTGGATAAAAATTACCCCAAACTTAGTATCTTAAAATAATAAATATTTATTATCTCACATTGTTTCTGGGGTCAAGAATCTGGGAGCTGCCTAGATAAATGGTTCTTGTTAAGGGTCTCTCATAAGGTTATAGTCAAGATGTCAGCTGGGGTTGCAGTCATCTGAAGGCTTGACTGAATCTGGGGGATCTACTTCCAATATGATTCACTCATATGGCTGTTGGTAGGAAGCCTCGGTTCCTTGCCACAAGGGCCTCTTCATAGCCTGCTTGAGTGTTCATAGCTAACTTCTCCTAGAGTGAGCGATCTAAGAGAAAGTGATAAGGAGGGAGCTCCAGTGCCTTTCATGATCTCGTCTTGAAAGAAATACACTGTCCATGATATTTTATTTGTTGGAAGCAAGTCAGTAAGTTCACTCCCTACTCAAGGGGTGGGGGGACCTTAAACTTCATCTGCTGAGGGGAAGAATATCATAAATTTGTGGATCTGTTTTAAAATTACCACTGTCTGCTTCTGGTCACAAATTATTTACATTTTTCTCACATGAAAAATACACTTATCTCTCCCAAGGCCCCCCAAAAGTCTCATCCCACTACAGCATCAGTAAGCTGAAGGTTCAGAATCTTGTTGTGTTGTAAAGACCCCTCATGGGGTCTTTAAGAATTATTCCAACCAGGATGTGGAAATTACACACAGAGAGGAATATGAAAATTGAGAGTTTATTATAGTCACAGGTCCTAGAAGAGGGAGCCATGGCATGCCATGGAGGAGGCCACTTGGGAGGAGTACCAAGGGAGTGGGTTCAACCAAGCATTAGGGAGCCAAGAGAGTGAGGACCCATGAAAAATTGACTTTATTGGGTCAGCGTGGAGTACACAAGCAAAAGACATGAGGTGATTTCATTGGTGCATTTGAATGTCACGAGGTCACAGTCAGGAGAGGGCAAGAAAGGGAACATGTGACAGGAACTAGCTTTATTACACAGGTGTATCTGGTCAGCTGGTAGGGTGTTCACAGCTTGTTTGGGGGGATGTTAAAACATCAGGAAAATGTAGTTTCAAAAATATACAATACATTAGCCATCTTTTACGGGCTTAATTGTGTCCCCACCACCCAAATTCATATATTGAAATCCTAACCCTTAGTACCCCAGAATATTTGGGGTATTTGGAGATAGAGTCTTTAAAACAGTGATTAAGTTAAAATGAGGCTATTAGGGTGGACTCTAATCCAATCTGACTGATATCCTTATAAGAAGAGGAGATTAGGAATACAAAGAGACACCAGGGCTGTGCGTGCACAGAGGAAAGACAATGTGAAGACACAATGAGAAGGTGGCCATCTGCAAACCAAGTAGCAAGGCCTCAGAAGAAACCAAACCTCTCTACACCTTGATTTTGTACTTCTAGCCCCCAAAACTGTGAAAAAATAAATTTATGTTGTTTAAACCATCCAGTCTGTGGTATTTTATATGGCGGCCTGAGCAAACTAGTATACTATCTAAATTAGGTTTGGGTGTAGATGAGATTCTTTGTATATAATTCCTTAAGTACAGATCCTCTCAATTTGACTACCTGTGACCTAAAAAGATAAATTAACATCCCCCACATATCAATACAATGGTAGTACAGTTAAAAGATAACCATTATAGACATTATTGTTTTAGAAGAGGAGAAATGAGAGGCATGCAGGAATCGCTGGTCCATAGCAATTCTGAAATCCAGCTGGGAAAATGTTGAAATTTCCTTATTAGGACAGTCTTTTTTTGTCCAGGAATGAGTCTTCCTGGTTCCTTTTCCTTTTAAACATAATTAACATTCCATAACATTTACCATTTTGAAGTACACAATTCAATGATTTTAATGTGTTCACTGTGTTGTGCAACCATCACCACTATCCAACTCTAGAGCATTTCCACTCTTCTAATCACTCCCCGTTCCCTCCAGCCCCTAGAAACTACTAACCTACTTTCTGTTTCACTCGATTTGCTTATTTCAGACATTTCATATAAATGAGATTATACAATATGTGGCCTTTTGTGTCTGGCTTCCTTTGCTTAACATAATGTTTTCAAGGTTCATTCATGTTGTAAAATGTTTCAGTACTCCATTCTTTTTTATGGCTAAATAATATTTCATCATATGGATGTGCCATATATTGTTTACTTATTTGTAAGTAGATAGACATTTTGGTTGTTTCCATCTTTTGGCTATTATGAATAATGTTATTGCGAATAAGTTTTCATACAAAAGTTTTCAGTTCTCTAAGGTTCAAAGTAGGAATGGAATTACTGGCTCCCGTGGTAATATAGAAGTTAACTCTATATTTAACTTCTTTACAAACTTCCAGACTGTTTTTCAAAGCAACTGCACCATTTTACACTCCTATTAGTAATGTGTGAGGGTTCCAGTTTCTCTACATTCTTGCTAATACTTGTTATTGTTAATTTTTTTTGACTCTTGCTGTCTTAATATACATGAAGTGGTATCTCACTGTGGTTTTGATTGACATTTTCCTAATGCATTTCTCCAAGATGGCATCTCATGTGCTTATTGACAATTTGTACATCCTCCACCATTCCGCCTGCTATGCTTTTGGCTCTACCTTCTGAACCATCCTTGCTTTTCCACGAAAGGCAGCCTGTGTTTGCAGCTGTGTTGTTTTCTCAGCCTACTTTATGCTAGTAGAATTTTGGGATCTAAAGCCTTCTTTTCCATTTGTACCATCTCTATCATTTTCAGACCAAGCCGATTGTGTCTCTGCCAACATAATTCTGTTAAACACTTTGTAGTTTCCTGTGAATCTTATTGAGAGTCACTCCATTAGACAAAAATGGCTTATAGGCAAAGAACAAGGTTAGGAATCTGAGAGCATCTTAGCTTGTTTGTTCTGGCTCAATATCTCTCATGAGACTGCTTTCAAAGTGTTGGCTGAGGCTGTGCTGATCTGAAGTCTTGACTAGGGCTGGAGAATCTTCCTCCTAGATATTTTCCCATGTGACTGTTTGCCGGAGGCCTAAATTTATAGCCATGTTGACAAAGGACTTTTCAAGAATTTTTGTGACATAGTAACCAGCATTTGGTCATTTTCATGACATAGCAATCAAAGGCAAGCAATCTATGAGAAAGAACAAGGTAGTAGCTGTAATGTCCTTTAGATGTAGTCTCAAAAATCATACACCGTCACTTCCATCATATTCTGTTTGTTAGAAGTGAGCCACTAAGTCCAGCCCATATTCAAGGGGAAGGTAATTAAACCCCACTTGAAGGGGGAGCGTTAATGAATTTATGGACATATTACCATTACATTTTGGGTACAAGGCATATTTTACAACAGGGCAGCATGACTGCAAATGGCAAGGAGCAAGGCACTATTTCAGTTCAAGAACATTGTCATTTTTTTGCTGGCTTATCTGGTTGGCTTGGGGCAGCCCGCATGCCCATGGTTCTTCCAGTTCTGCCATATTCCCCATCAACTCCTCTAATTCCTGGGTGAAGTTTATGTTCAACTTCATGATGAAAGCAGAAGCTTTTCCCGAAGGGTACTCCCATCATCAAAGTTGGAGACTTGGAAGCAGTGAGAGACCAACATAGGTATCAGTCCACCCTCAGAAGTTCTGGCTCAGTCATGCAGGTTCCAGTTTTTTTTTTACTTTCTTATTTGACATCTTCTCTTTCTGACTGCCTACTCTGAGGACGTAAGGTTCCAAAATCAGCCAAAAAAACCAACAGCGTCACATAGACTGTTTAACTGGCTCTCTGCTTACATAAGGTCAAATCTCTAAAAGAAATCCCCTATAATATGTGTCTCCTAGTGGTTCTGCTTCTCTGGTTGAACCTTGACTGATACATCAGTGAAACCACCTAGAGTTGCTATTAAGCTCATCCTTCGAGTTTTTTTATTTCAATTATTGTGTTTTTCAGTTCTAAAATTTCCATTTAGTGGTTACATTTATCTTCTAGTTTTTTGCCAAGAGTTTCTATTTTTTTTTCATTTGTTTTAAGCATGTTTGTAATTGCTCATTGAAGTATTTTTATGATGGCTGCTTTAATATCCTTGTTAGAAAATTCTAATGTGGAATCGTACAATATCTGTCCTTTTGTGTCTGGCTTATTTCCACCCTGCATAATGTCATCAACTTTCATCCATGTTGTCATGTGTGTTAGAATTTATTTTTTCCTAACACTGAAAATATTCTATGTATATACCACATTTTGTTTATTCATTCATCTGCTGATGGACACTTGGGTTGTTTCCATCTTTTGGATATTGGGAATAGTGCTGCTATGAATATTGGTGTATAAATCTCATATGTGTAATTTTAAGCCAAAGATCCTGCTAGATTCATTAGTAGCCATTTATTTTTCTATGGTAGTCATTAATGCTGTCCACCAAATATTTCCAGCTCTTCGCCTTCTGGGAATATGCTAACATTGTACCTTCTGACTCTCTTGTGATTGGGTGGGGTCATGTGACTAGTTCTAGCCAATAAATTTTGAGACATACTTCTACTTCTGGACCAGAATATTTAATTGTGAAACCCTCTAGAGATCTCATTCCTTCTGCCACAGTAACTGGCAATATTCAAAGTAGTGGCTGGCCTGTCACCCTGGGTGCTAGAATGAGGACACATGGAGCCCATGTAATGCTATGGACTGAAGTGTGTCCCCCCAAAATTCATATGTTGAATCCCTAACTGTTGTGTGGCTGTATTAAGAGATGAGGCCTTTTGGAAGTAATTAAGGTTAAATGAGGTCACAAGAGTAGGGCCCTGATCTGACTGAATTAGTGTCCTTATAAAAAGAGAGACCTGAGAGTTTGTTCTTTCTCTCTGTGCAATGCTCCAAGGAAAGGCCCTGTGAGGACAAAGCAGGAGGGTGGCTGTCTCCAAACCAGCTCTCACCAGAAACCTAATTGATTGGCACTTTGACCTTGCATTTCTAGCCTCCAGAGTCGTAAGAAAATAATTTCTGTTGTTTAAGCCAATCAGTCTATGGAATTTTGTTATGGCAGCCCAAGCAGACTAAGACATGTAGTGTGAGTGAGAATTCAGCCTAGTTGTTACAAGCTACTAAGATTAAAAGGTTCTTTATTACCTTAGCATAACTGAGAGTGTCCTGATTGACATAACTCTTTTGACTAAAGGGAAAAGAGAAAGATAATGAATCTGAAGCTGTTCTGCCTTACAAAGACAACTCCTATGAAAAGATGCTCAACACCACATGTCATTAAGGAACTGCAAATTAAACAAAGAGAAACCCTGACACACTCATTAAAATGGCTAAAATCTAAAACAACAGCAAATGCCGACAATGATGTGGAGCAACGGAAACTCTGTTGGTGGAAATGCAAAATGGTACAGTCACTTTGGAAGACGGTTTGGCAGTTTCTTACAAAACTAAACTATACAATCCAGCAATTATACTCCTAGATATTTACCCAAATGAATTGAAAACTTACACGCACACAAAAATCTGCACATAATAATACCAGCTTTATCCATAATTGCTCAAAAATGAACACAACCTAAATGTTCTTCAGCTGGTGAATGGATAAACTCTGGTACATCCATATGATGGAATATTATTCAGTTAAAGAAAAATAAGCTATCACAGGCCGTAAAAAGACATGGAGGAAACTTAAATGCATATTGCTAAATGAAAGAAGCCAGTCTGAAAAGGCTACATCCTATATCATTCCCACCACATAACATTCTGGAAAAGGTAAAATGAAGACCGTAAAAAGATCAGTGGTTGCCAGGCATTTGGGAATAGAGAGGGAGGGATGAATAGGTAGAGCACTAGGGATAGGGCAGTGAAACTATTCTGTATATTATAATGGTGGATACCTGTCATTTTACATTTATCAAACCCATAACATGTACAACACCAACAGTTAACCCTAATGAAAACTATGGTCTTTGGGTGATAACGATGTGTCCATGTTGGTTCATCGATTATAACAAATGTTATCACACCAGTGCTAGATGAGGAGGGTGGGGTTGGCTATGTGTGTGTGTGTAGCAGGAGTATAGAGATATATGTGAACTCTGTACTTTATGTTCAATTTTTCTGTAAGCCTAAAGCTACTCTCAAAAATAAAGTTTATTGATTAAAAAACAAAAACAAAAACAAACAAATAAACAGAAAACAAGTGTCAAGAAAGAGGTTATGGAGTTTAATTTTTGTACAATGGAGAAAACACGAAGCTTATAATTTTCTGCCTTCACAGAGCATTTGACAGAAACAGGCTAAGAATCTGTTTTGCAGCAAGGAGTGTCACTGAGGATTCAACTAATGAGAAAGAAGAGTTGTTCTCAGTAGGGGACCATTGTTTGAGGTGAAGCCAGTCAGTGGGATAGAAACTGTCCTTGGTATTTGTTAGAAATTGGGGCTCCGCGTCTCTTTAGGTGAGCAGGGAATTGTCAGACAATTCCCTGGAGAACACAACATTTCTGAGATACTTCTACCAAAACAATGCAATATTTTCTACCAAAACTATATTCTACTGAGTCCCTGGAATATATCTGTGTACAGAGAGGGAAACGGCACAGGACTTGTGGACTTTCAGCTCCTTTTGGGATCTGCAATATGGAGAATTGCCAAGGCTCAAAGACAGCATGATTCTTGCTTGCATGGAATCCTGCCTCTGTAGGCTCAAGAGCAAACTGCAAGTTACTGCCCTGTATTCCTATGTGCACAGGTCCTGAGGCCTAAGGGAACGATTACAAGAAGGCAAAGCTCTCTGTCCTCTTTTGTGAGACTCTTGCCAATTCTTTTTTTTTTTTTTTACATAATTTCAGATATATAGGAAAGTTGCAAGTACAGTACAAAAAACTCCTTTATACTCTTCACCCAAATTACTACATTTGCTTTATATTTCCCTTCCTACCCCTCTTCTCTACATATACTTTTTCCCCCCTATCGTTTGAGAATAAGTAGCAGACATGATACCTCTGTACCCCCAAATACTTAATGTGTATTTCCTAAAAACAAGGACATTCTCTTATATAATCACAGTACAATTCTCAAGATCAGGAAAGTGACACTGATACAATACTATAATTTTCAGACAATATTCAGATTTTGCCAATCATCTCAGTGATGTCCATTATACAAAAGAAAATCTTAGATCATGTGTTGCATTCAGTTGCTATATCTCGTTAGCCTACTTTAACTGAAACAGTACCTCAGTCTTTCTTGCCTTCCATAATACTAACTTTTTGAAGATTATAGGACAGGTATTTTGTAGGATTCCCCTCAATCTGGGTTTCTCTCTTGTTTCTTCATAATTAAATTTAGATAATGCATTGTTTTGGTAGAAGTATCACAGAAATGTTGTGTTCTCCATGCATTATATCAGGAGGCATCAGTAGTTGTACCAATACTGGGGATGTTAATATGATCATTGGATTAAGATAGTGTCTTCCAGTTTTTTTTTCTACTGAGGATCTTGCCAAGTCTATTTCCCTTGCAAGGACTCCCCTAATACAAAGTAGGCAGAATAGAGAACGTTCACCAGTGAAATCCAAACCACCCTTCAAAACTCAACTTCAGTGACCTTTGTGTGGAGTTCTCACTGAGTCTCCCTTTACAGACCCTTAAGTCTTTGCTTTGTGTCCTATTTCAGCATTTAGCACTCTTTATCATGACCGTTCACTTGTTGGTAGTTCCAAAGACAAGCACCATGTCCGGCACATAGTTGGTATTTATAAACGTTGAATGAATAAATGACAGTGATAGGCTAGAGAAGTGGGCGGGTAAGGAGAGATGGAAGAAGAAAACCAAAGACTGACAATAGATTTTTCAGGAAGGAACCTCTCTTCCTGATACAAACAGTATTTGCATCTGGAGAGGAAGAGTGGCGGCTTCCAGGTGTCTGGACTGGCTCCACTCCATTTTGGGCAGAGAGGCAGTGTTTCAGGACAGGAAGGCAGTTAGGTTATTTCATTGGTGATCTGAGTTATGTGTTGGGGCAGAATCTTAGTGGTTCCTACATCTAAGAGAGCCATTTCCCAGGATTCTCTTCATTGCAGGAGAAAGATAGGAAGAAAGAGAGGTGATGTCCTTCAAAGAACAGTACACTCAGTGCTGAGATGTAGTAGTGGAAGGAGAGAAGCAAACATTTGGTCACTAATTACTTGCCAAAATTAGGAGTGCCCTGTCTGTGCAAAACCCAAAGAGGAAAGGCTCACAAGAGCCCATCTGCTAATCGCTCACAGTATAATGTAAAGGGAAGTGCCTAAAAGTAAAAAGAAAACTTAGGCCAAAGTTCCAGGTATAGAGAAGTTATTCTGAGCAAGGAGCTAATTAACAGAAAGGATTTAGCAGCTCAAATTAAATAGAACAACAGAGTCTACAAAGGAGACTTGGGGAAGCACAAGGCAAAATATCAGGACCGAATTTTGTGTGGAAAAAGGTAAAATCTAATTAAATCCAAACCTTAAAAATAAATCTTTAATCAATTATAAATAAGAAGAGTAGATATAAGATAAACAACCTTCTGAAAGTCAAAGTCTTACATTAAAACGGAAAGCTAATTTGCTCAGGAAGCTCATATTTCCTGTCTACTTTGTTTGCTTGGAAAATACTGTAGAGCAGACCATCTGGGGTTATTAATTCTAGGGTAAAAATTTCAGAACCTGGGTAAACAAAGATTAGCACCAAGATAACAAAAATAAAGAGGAACCAGAAACTAAAAAAGAAATCAAATTTCAATAAATTCAAAGGAATAGAATTCTGGAAAAAATTCAGAAGATTCCAGGGGCAAAACTATTCTGCTATCAGTTAACTTTCTGAGCAAGAATCTGGGAAGGCTCGTGCTTTTTTATATTTAAAAGTATCTCAGGTTTCAAATAAATTTCTGTAAAACTTCCACAAAACAAATGGAAAGATGTGAAAACCACATATTTAAACAGAAACTCCTCCAAAACATTCTCCCTTAAAATTTTATAACCCGAATCCACCAAATCTGAAAAGGTTAAAATAAATGTGCAGAGGTAATTGGCCTATATGCAGTGACTGAACCCGGCCTTGGCAAAACATGATTTAACAGTCTATTACACTAATGCCCAGAAAGCATGCAAAATATTTTGGAAGCAGGAGTGTAAGTCTGAGCTTCTCATGTGCCTCCTCTGCCCCCTCTCAGTGTTAACTAATGACATTCCAATGCTTAGCCTTAAAAAACCACTGGGAATAGAATCTCAAAAATAGCGGACAATGTTCCTTGTTCTCTGAGAGCTACAGAAAAGCAGATTCTATTCCACAACATAAAGCTAATTGTGATGAAGTGGTAAATGGAGAACATTCACTCAAGTGTTGATACTTGAGTCTCCCATCTTGCACCTCTCTAGAAGTGGGGACATGAACCCTAAGGGAGAGATCAAGCATTGGGGTTCTAGGAGAGGCAGGAAGCGCAAAATCCTACACGTCGCTATTGTTGGAAGAGAATTTTAATACGAGCTGGTTCAATTGCTCCTCACTTTTCAGTGAGGAAACCAAGTTCTGTAAAGAGTAAGTGATTATGGCAGGGTCTAAATCAGCCAACAGCCTGAATTTCTTTCCATCACCCACACAGAACAAGTGCAACTGAAAAATTCACATACCTAGACCTGAGGCCACAATATCAAAGCTGCAAAGGTAGTTGGGACCAAATCGTGTCCCAACTGGATATCAGGTTTGGAGTAAGGTTTAAGTCATTAATCTGTGAGCAATAGGAGCCACTGGAAATTCTTGAACAGGAAAAATGGTTACTAGCACTGATCTTGAACTTAGAAAGATTTAGATTTGACTCTTAGGCTAGTTAGTAACCTTTCTGAGCATCATTTTCTCCTTTATAAAAGAGGGAAGTTAAGTCCTTAAGTTACTTCACCTATTTAAATTCATTTTTTCAGCTCCAAACCACTTTGCAGATTTGTCATTAAACATCATAATAAATTTAAAACACTTAGCAAGGTAGATAAACCATCATTTGATAGTGTTAACTATTATTTTGAGCAGAGTTTTACTTCTAGAAGATTCACAGGCAGGTTGTCTCCCAATAAGCAAGGTAACAAGGGCCTGACCTGGGGAAATGGAAATATATAATAGATTTAAGAGACATTTCCTAGTTAGTGTATCAGTTACCTCTTGCTGCATAACAAACCACCCCCAAACTGAATAGCTTAAAACAATAATTATTTATTTTTCACATGAATCTGAAATTTGGCCAGGGCTTATCTCTGTTCCATGCAGCATCATCTGGGGAAGATCAACTGGGGCCTGGCAGATCCTCTTTCCAAGATGGCTTACTCACATGGTTGGCAGGTTGGTCTGGCTGTTGGTTAAGAGCTTAGTGAGGGCTGAAGGCTGGGGGCCTTGGTTCCTTTTCATGTAGGCCTCTCCACAGGCTGCGTGGGCTTCCTCAGATCATGGCAGCTGGGTTTCAAAAGTGAACATTCCAAGATAGTGAAGTGGTATTTTTGTGACTTAGATTCAAATACCATAGAGACAAATATCATTACTTCTTTTGTACTCTATTGGTTAAGGCAGGAACAAAAGGTCTACCTAGGTTCAAGAAGAGGTGACAAAAAACCCATCTCTTGATGGAGTTTTAGAAAAACATGTGTTATATAGATAGAGGGTGCATCCATATTTGGAAAATATAATATGCCGCTAGTAGGGATGACATAATTTAGCCAACGAATGGCTATGGGCAGTGAGGGAGAATGAAGCATTGACGATGACATGGTGCCATTCATAGAATTAGAGAACACAGAAGTAAGGGTATTGTTAAAGTATTTAAACAAGGAGGCCATTAGACTGAGGTGGCTCTAATGCCTTGGTAGTCTACATAAGTGAACCAAAACCTAAGCCAGAGTCAATGCACTCAAATCTGAGAAAGTAAAACTTAACAAACAACTAATCACAAATAACTAACTAGGCTTTCCCAAAAAAGGCAACTGCTTAAGCTATTACCAAACAAATAATTTCTTTGCTTTGCTTCCACAGCTTCTGTATAAAACCTTGCCCCTAGCTCCTGTCAGTGGAGCACTTCTAACCACTTTCAGTTTGGCACTGCCCAATCTGAAGCAATGTTTGCTCAGATAAATTTCAAAAAAAAAATGTTAATATGCCTCAGTTTACCTTTTAACAGTATGTTTAGGTGATTATTGACACTGAGAAGCCCATAAGTAGTTAGAAGTTTGGAGCTTGGGAGAGGGTAAAGGGAGTCTTGCACAAAAAAGTCTTTCAGTTGAAACAGATGAGAAGAAATGGTCAAGGATGAGAAAGGAAAAAATAAGATTCTTGGGAAGCAGTATCTCAAAAGAGAAAGGAGAGAGTAGCAGAGACAGAAGAATGAATGAGTGGCAGCCATAGGTAAAAGAAAAACACTAAAGTTCAGTTTCATGCAAATCAAAAAGTAGGTGGGGTAGGGGCTGAAGTGCATTTAACCTCACAAAGAAGTTAAGATGGATTAGAACTGAGAAAAGGCCATCGAGTTTAGCAAATGGGGGTGCACTGGTGACCTTTCAGAGAGTAATACACAGAATGTATCATCTAGCATACATGGGTGGAATGCCCTGCTAGAAAATAAAGTTATTATTTTTTTCTCTGTTAATAGCAGAGATGAATAGGTTAAATGCTTAAATGTAAACCTGGAATGATATAACTCCTAGAAGAAAACGTAGGAGAAAAGCTCCATGACATTGACCTTGGCCATGATTTCTTGGGTATGACACCAAAAACATAGATAAAAAGCAAAAATAAACAAGTGGGAACACATCAAACTAAAAAACCCATCTCTTTCTTCACAGCAAAGGAAACGATTAACAGAGTGAAAATACAAACTATGAAATGGGAGAAAATATATGTAAACCATGTATCTGATAAGGAATTAATATCCAAAATATATAAAGAACTTCAACTCAATAGCTAAACAAATAAACAAACAAAAAGAAAAAACCCAAAACAAAAACCAAATAGCTCAATTAAAAAATGGGCAAAGGACTTGAATGGACATTTCTATAAAGAAGACATACAAATGGTCAGCAGGTACATGAAAAGATGCTCAACAGCACCAGTCATCAGAGAAATGCAAATTAAACCACAATGAGATATCATCTTACACCTGTTAGGAATGCTATTATCAAAAACAAAGAAAGATAAGTGTTGGCAAGGATTTGGAGAAATTGGAACTCTGGTACACTGTTGGTAGGAATGTAAAATGATGCAGCTGCTACTGAAAATAGTTGGGAGGTTCCTCAAAAAATTAAAAATAGAAACATCATATAATCCAGTAATCCTACTTTTCCATATTTATCCAAAAAAATTGAAATCAGGATCTAGAAAGATATTTGTATACCCATGGTCACTGCAGCATTATTCAAAACAGCCAAGATGTAAAAAAAACCCTAAATGGCCATTGAAGGATGAATGATAAAGAAAATGTGGTATGTATATATAATGGATTATTCAGTCTTAAAAAAGGAGGAAATCCTGCCATATGGATGAACCTTGAGGACATTAAGGTAAGTGAAATAAGCCAGTCACAGAAGGACAAATACTGTATGATTCCATTGATATGAGGTATACATAAAATAGTCAAACACAGAAGCAGAGAGTAGAATGGTGGTTGTCAGGTGCTGGGAGGAGTTACTATTCAACAGGCATAAAGTTTCAGTTTACGTAAGATGATTAAATTCTAGAGCTCTGCTGTACAACAATTTGCCAGTAGTTAACAATACTGTATTGTACACTTAAAAATTGTTAAGAGCGTAGATCTCATGTTGTGTTCTTATCACAGTTTGAAAACAAAAAGCACAAATGTGTTTGAAGACCAGAGTAGCTCTTTCCACTGTGTTCCTGAACCCTGAGAGTAGATGAGGAACTGCAAGGGTGCACTTGACCTTGAAGGGCTGAGCATGTCCTGACTCAGGGCTCCAGGGCTGGCTTGTGACTTGGAATGTGGCTACGCATGTGAAGAGCACAGGCACTGTGGCACAAGGGCATTGTATTGAACTGTGTCAGTGGCAGAAGCCAGGATGGAGGACTCAGGCCAGCATGAACCCAGATAGGACTCGTCCAGTTTGGCTGCTGCGCTGCCTCCAGCTCTCTTGTTTTCTGTAGGAAAGGACTTGCCCTAGTTTGGCTGGTTGTTCTTGGTAGAGACTGAACTCTATGAAATCTCCCTAGACTGGAGGGAAAACAGTGCCCCTCCCCCCATGCCCATAAATACCCTAATCAACCTCATCACAGCTTTATGAAGTTGGAACTATCATCCTCATTTTATAGATGAGCTTTGAGTTCAGGGGATTCGTGCAAGGTTGAATATCTGGTTTATATGCAGAGGGAGAGCTTGAGACCCATCAAAGAAAAGTGCTACAGAATTCTTACTTCACCATTAAGTAAAACTTTCTTTAGCCCTCTCTATTTATTTTTCCTAGTACAACTGAGTTCCATGGGTCTCACAACAGAATCCAGAGATTAGCCTTAAAAAATACAAGTCTTCGTAATTAACAAGGAATCTCAGTAAGATATGGCAATAGTCTCCTGCAGATGTGGAGGCAGATCCACCACTCTGTATCATAAAACTAAGTTGGACGAGGTATTAAGATTCTTCTCAAGAATATTAATTTGCTTCTCCTGTGCAAAATGAAGATTTACATGCTTTTTACTGGTACCGATTTCTTGTTTTCTGTTAAAATAAACCTGCCCTTGCAAGTGTTATGCAAACCAAGGGATTTTGTAAGTTTTCTAAGACTTTAGAAATTGTTGCCATGCCTCATAAAAATCACCTCTTAAAAAACTGTCATTCTGATTGGCTGCTGCTATGAGTTGAATTGTGTTGCTCCTAAAGATAAAGACTTAACTCCCAGTACTGTGAATGTGACCTTATTTGGGAAAAAAAAGGGTCTTTGTAGATGATCAAGTTAAAATGAGGTTATTAGGGTGGGCCCTAATCCAATATGATGGGGTTCTTAAAGACGGGACATTTGGACACAGGACAGACATGCAGGGGGAAGACAATATGAAGACGCAGGGAGAATGTCATCTATAAGACAAGGAGCACTTGATGCTACTAGAAGCTGGGGGAGAGGAATGGAATATATTCCCCTTCACAGCCCTCAGAAGGAACCAACCCTACTGACACCTTGATCTCAGATTTCTGGACTCTGGAACTGTGAAACAAATTTCTTTTGTTTAAGCCACCCAGTTTGTTATGGCAGCTCTAGGAAACTAATACAGCTGTCCTGAAACTAATGTAGTAATTATGATATCTCCTTATCGGTAAGATTTGTTAAATCCAGACAGGATCACTGGGTACTTTCCTCCCACATGCACGATAGAAAAAATAAACTCTCAAATAACGTAAATCTATTTAAATTGATAGCCCTGATCTGATTACAAGTCCAGTGCTCTTCCATCACACCACAGCTGCACATGAGCATAACACTAAGCATAACTACCAGTTTATTTTTCTTCTATGATTAGCTTTTGCTTTTTTTTTATTGGTTGCTCTTTTCATTATTAATTTGTAAGTGCTTTTTAAAAAATTAGATACCTCATATTTGTTTTAGATGTTGCAAATATTTTCACCCAAGCTGTCATTTATCTTGAGCTTTTTTAAGAGGCATTATTTTCCACAGATATTAGAATCTTTATGTAACCAGGTATATTTACCTTTTCTTTTATGGCTTTTGAAGACTTTCTCCATTTCAAAAATGATCACAAAAATCTATTTTTTCCCCAATATTTTTAGTTTTTGTTTAGGAATCAAACTTCATTTTTTTCCCAGATGGATAGCTAATTGATCCAGTGCCATTAACTGAATAATACAATCCCTCCCACTGATATGCATGGGCTGCCTTTTGGGGGTTACTGCTTAGCTCCAGTCATTTGCTGCCATGCAGACATGTGGGCCTAATGTGGCCAGGTCTTCCAAGTTTTCAAGAGGTGCTAGACATCCAGATTTTCATATGAAATCTGAAGTTTTGAAAGTGCTGGTAATTAGTTTTAATGTTAAAAACCATTATGTGGACAAAACATATTTGCAAGCTGAAAGCACCCAGTGGGGTATCACTTGGCAACCTGTTCTAGATGCTGAAATGTAATATAGAGTAAGGCCAGACTGGGTCTAGGTGTTCGCCTCCAACTTTCTTCCAATGCCAACATTAAGAGAGGAAGAGTGATGCAGCAGCTTTGGAAACCAAGGTTATTTTTAGCCATACCCTGGGAGACAGTAGTGTTGTGTCTCATCAGTTCTTACCCACTTGAGTTGATGTTGTTCCTGGCTTGCCCAGTAACCAAGAGGTAGTAGGTCAGTTTGGGGAAAGGGATGGTTGCATTAGTCAACTTGGGCTTCCCAGACTCTGCCAGCTGAGTGACACAGGAGGAATGAAAAGTGATAGAGCAAGGTTAGAGCAAGATTCTGGTCCTCCAAAACAAGCTGGAAAGTGATGTCATCTCCTTTCTAATAATAATGCTGCCTCCCTGGATACTCAACTCGATATTGTTTAATCAGTAAAGTAATGGCATTTAACAAGAAGACTCCAACATGGAGAATAGGATTTACTAGCAGCAAAGACAACTCACATGGTAGAACGTCAGTGTTTATAGAGAGAACCCCTTCACGCACATTGCCTCACTGTCTCTCACAACAAGCCAGTGAATTAGGCACGGGAAGAGGAAACAGAAGAGAAAGGCAACACTAAAGGGCAATTAGAATGGTTTTTAGATGGCTCTGAGGTATGCAGGAAGGATCTATGGGAGAATAAAAGACTGCAGTTCCCTTTTCCTCGTTTCCATCTCTGCAGAATCATTTATTCACTCAACAAGTCCTACTGAACACCTCCAATGGGAAAGTCATTCTTCTAGGCCTTGGGAATATAGCAGCACCGGGATCCTAGACATTATCCTTCCCTTCGGCTGGGTTAGTTATCCTTACTCTGAATCATTACCCAGGCTGGCCTTTGCTCTATTCTTCTCTGGTTGTAGTAGTGACCTCAGGCCAACTTTCCCATTTTGCTCCAGAGTCCTTGGTTGTTTTCCTGGCTATCGATCACTTCCTGGAATGCACTGATCCGTTCCAGGAATACAACATGCTTTTCTGTTTGAGGCATAGACAATGGGTAGACTAAGACCCAAATCCTAACCGCGCCTTAATTCTGACCTACTTTTAAAATGTTTCAGGCAGTTCACACAATTCTTGAGGGCGGGAATAGCATATATTTTCTCTTGAAGGAGGAAACAGAGCTTGGCTGATGAGGTGGCAAGTCTCCAGAAAATGGTGAATAAACCTCTTCTCAATATTTGTCAACTTACATCTTTGTCCCTGATGCCCCCATCTTTTGGGGTATGTGTCTGAGGAGCACGAATAAGCAGGGGAAGGAATATGTAGGGCATATGCAGGGCAGCCCACCAGCTCTACGTTTAAGACCCCATCAGATTATGTTCTGCAGGCAAACATATTCTCCCACTGACCGTAGTGGGTAGAACTATATCCTTCCAAAAAGATATGTTCAAGTCTGAAACCTCAAAACCTATGAATGTGACCTTACTTGGGAAAAGGGTCTTTGCAGATGTAATTATGTAAGGATCTCAAGATGAGATCATCCTTGATTAGGGTGGGCCCTAAATCCAATGACTTAGATTTGGTATCCGTATAAGACAGACAAGGAGAATACAGAGATGGAGGGCCGAAGGCCAGGTGAAGATCCACATGAAGACAAGGCAGAGACTGGACTTATGCTACTACAGGCTGAGGAATGCCAAGAATTGCTGGCAGCCATGAGAGAAGGGAGAAAGGCATGGAATGGGTTCTCCCTCAGAGCCTCCAGAAGGAACTAACCCTGCCGACAACCTTGATTTTAGGCTTCTGTGAGCAAAACTGTGAGCAAATAAACTTATGTTGTTTTAAGCTGCCAAGTTTATGTTACCACGGTCCTATATCGCAGACATGATTCACTTTTCCCCTTTGAGCAAGGACTACTTTGGATAACTTGACCTGAGAGTACAGCCTTCATTCTTTCCCCTGAGGCCTTAGGCAACAGTTCATAGACAGCTGTATGATGCCCAGAGACACCATGAGTGTCCACCTAGCCGGTGTCTGTTCACCGGCAGAAGAGACCTGGGGACCCTTGTGAGGTGCTGGGCTCTGCAACTTCAGAAGGAGTGGGATAGATGGGGTCAATGTCTTCATCCATGTCAGATCTCTCTGTTCCAATCTCAGCCCTTTCTTCCAGTCTTATCCAAAAGCTGTTTTCCAGCTGTTCTTCAGCAATTTCTAGCTCTTCCTCTGTTTGTAAAATGGCCACGGTTTCCCGGGGTAAGTGTGAGGAATACAGCCCAAGTTTGGCTTTAGAACCAAACTTTGCCTCATAAGGACTTTGCTGCAAGGAAATGTTGAAGGCCTGATTCCTCTTCATCTGCATGAAGCACAGGCCTTCGGCCCAGTGACATGAGTGGTTACTTTGCAGCCAGGCACTTAGCATGTTCTTGATATCATGGTGTGCTCGCTCCAGGGAGCCTTGGCCTTGGCCAGGGTGGTACTTACCAGAGACAATCTTTAGGTCTGGCCATACTTCATTGAGTTCATTAACAACCTGGTTTCTGAACTCTACACCACTGTCAGATTCTAACACGTTGGGTGTACCAAGAATTGTGAAAATATCCAATAGTACACTGATGACCTCATGGGCTTGTTTGGCTTTTAATGGTCACGAGATAATAAATTTGGTTAAGTGGTCCTGGTAATATAAAATAAACTTGAACTTGCCATTGGCATTTGACTGCATGCCAAGTGTTTCAACTTGGCATCTGGAGTCAATGTCCTTGAAAGGCATGGGCTTGGGCACAAGGCCTCTCTTGGATGGATATAGGGTTCCTCTGATGGCACTGTTTACACAGAGTCAGATATAAGACAATGACTTCTTTGGTCATATTCTCATATTTTCCTTGCAGCTCCTTGAGCATATGTGTCCGCCCACCATGTCCAATATTGAGATGTGTATCATGAAGAATATCAAACTCTTCCTTATGTACATAATACCGTGTTTGATCTCGTTCTCCGTAAGTAGCCTCTATTAGTTTCTCTGTGCCTTGTACAGAGATCATGTCGTATTTTGCTGCATGGCGATAATCATGTGATGACTTCTTCCCCTTCTCCTTAGCTTCTTTGACTTCCTTTATTGTTTGAAAGTACTTTTCTTTGGAAAATACATTGCTGTTATAACTTTTGCTTTCTACTAACTTTGTTACGCTTAGAAGAAACTTTTCTCTCATGTTACTTATCTCCATTTCCATTTCACTTGTATTTGAAACAATGGTGGGGTCACTTCTAGCTCTCTGTGGCATCATGGAGAACTGCAAGAAGGATCCTAAGAAAGGAAGAAAGAAACAGGACAAAGTTAAATTTTCTGATATTCCATCTGGAAGACCTTCTCTCCAAAATTCCTCATTAATTCTTTTATCTGATTTTAAAGACTACTATATGGAAGAAAGATTAAATGTAGTAATAGAATAAAGTGGTAACAAAATAAAGCAACTAGAAAGCCAATTAGGATGATTCAAAACCAGAGCATGTCAATAGAATTTCAAGTCAACATGCAGTAATTTTAGATTTTAGACAAACAAAATAAATAGTGAAACCATTAGCTCATATAATGAAACCTAACTACTAGTCTTTATAAACTGAATAGGAGCGGGGATAAATGGAGATTCCTAAGGCAGTAAGCTAATATCTTACCTTCCCTATCTTCTAAAATAATATAAATGGGAGAATGTTGCTAGAAGTTGCCACATGATACAGTAGTCCCCCCTAATCCGTGGTTTTGCTATGATTTTGGTTAATTTGGAAAATTCCAGAAATAAACAATTCATGAGTTTTAAATTATGCACCATTCTGAGCAGTGTGATTAAATCTCTTGCTATCCTATTCAGTCCTGCCTAGAATGTGAATCATTCCTTTGTTCAGTGTAACCACACTGAAGACACTATCCAACCATTAGTCACTTAGTAGCCCTCTAGGTAATCAAATGGACTGTCCCAGTATTCAGTGCTTGTGTTCTAGTAGCACTTATTTTACTTAATAATGGCCCCATAGATATTCACATAACATTACAGAATATTGTTATAATTGTTCTATTTTATTATTAATTATCGTTAATCTATTACTGTGTCTAATTTATAAATTAAACTTTATCATAAAGATATATGTTCAGGAAAAAACATAGTATATGTAAGGTTCGGTACCATCTGTGGTTTCAAGCATTCACTGGGAGCCTTGGAATGTAACCCCCATGAATAAGGTGTGGGGCTACTGTAATAGCAAACTCTGAACTTGAAATTAGCACCAGGGAGAGCTTTTAGCCTTAAGACAATTAACATAAACAATTTCTTGTGGCTGAAGAGGTCTGTCCTCAATTTAGGAGAATCAAAGAGAAAGCGGTAGGATATTTTTATATTATGGTTTTACCCTGTCAATTGCACATAGGATTAGCAAATGAAGATTCTGAGTCTTTACCATGAGGGACCATGTTCTCCTATCTGTCCAGCAGTCCTTCTGAGAAGCTTCCAAATACTTCCAACCTTTAGTCATGTCCTCAAATGTTGCTGCCACAGGGACCATTCTGTCTGGGGAGCCTGGGCTAAGAAACAGCTGCAGCAGGACTGGGGAACAGACAGTGGAAGGTGCCAGGAACAAAAGCGTGCCAACATAAATGACTCTGAATGTGAGTCATGTGAACATTATATAACAGGAAAGATAACAGAAGTAAAAGTCTCATATTCAATAAGAGGACTCCAACTTGGTGGGTGAGGAAAAGGAGTTTTGCCTTCCTGGAAGGTCTCTGGGCCTAGCTTGTTTTGACACTGCCTGAGCTGAAGCCTACATATTTCTACAACAAAGCAGAGTCCAAGGGAACTCAAACACTCCAAAGCTGGGAAACACTTTCTGATACAGGCTTGATGATTCTGAATAGAGGTAGCAGGATATGTTTCCAGAAATGGAAAAATTATACCTATGTACATAGAGACACATCAGATTATCATGTCCCCCCAAAAGAGATACCCTAAATGGAGTCCATACTCCACCAAAATTGGAGAATTCTTCAGGGAGAGAACTTGATACTCAGATTATCTAAACCAAGATTCCTTTGTTAGAACAACTCCAGGATATGTGATGGTGATGAGGCCAGGGGAAGAGTTCGTATGATCACAGGCATTCCAACAATCTTAGGAAAACAAGATCCTTGGGATCCCAGCCATTACATGAAGAGCTGAGGGGCAGAGCTGAATCCTGAGAAGCAGAGAGAGATGGAAATGTTTAAAAGCCCTAAGTAAGAGTCTTACTTAAGCTGAGTCTGCTTCCAAGGTCCTGAAGTTTCTCCAATAGAAATATTTCAAATTCCCTTGTTCAGCATGGTTAACCATGCAACATTCCTGATTCTAAGACATTACTGTTAAACCATTGACTTAATGACAACTTTGAGAGGAAAACAGAACCTAGATTAAATGAACACATCCAAATTTAAAAACATGAAAATACACATTTCAGAATTGAAGAAATAGAATGTTTGCACAATGCTCTTTAAGTGTGAGCTTAAGATCCTCGGTGCAAACTGAAATTTAGAGTACCGAGAAGTCCTGCAGCAAACTAACGGCCCGCCCCCCCATGCCCCTCGTTTGTTTCATTTACCAGTGTCATTTAATCACTGACATGGAACTGTTTCTGAAGAAATATTATCAGCCCACAATCCTAGTGGCCTCAAAAGGTGTGACCTTGAACCAAGCCATTCACTCAGGTCCCCTGCAGCAAAGTTGGTCACCTATTTCTCTACATTGTTCATAAGAAATGCCTCTGGCCTGGAAAGAAAACTGCCTTCATCATTCTATTTAAATTCTTAAAGTGAGGAAGGGCAGGGGCACACGTCGTCAACACTGTACATCATTTTACTCAAACCTTTGCGAACTTCCATTTTAGATGATATTTTAAGTTTTGGTCTAATGGAACCAGCACCTGCATAAATGACAGTAAAGGATGTCCCCAGGTATTCCAGACTGAGGCTTCTCAGTGTATCATAACAGCTCGAAGCAGTGGTCTAGATGCTACTGGAAAGCCCCAGTAGCTCCTCTCATACTTTATCCAATGGCAATATAAAACTCTTATGCAAAAAGTTTTAACATGCTGTTCATGTAATAATATCCATTAGGAAGAAGGCAGTTAAGACTAGCTTTAAGAGAGGCAATGTTCCCAACTAGCTTTTCATCTAGGCCTTATCAACGAACCATATGTACCCCAAAATGCTGCCTGCTGTTAAAAAAAAAAAAAATCACTATCTTATTAGGCCTGATTTCAGAGAACTGTTAGAAAGCCACAAAGTAGGCCTGACTCCAAAAAGCAAATGTCATCTGAACTTCCCTGAAAACTGACCCACTGAAAACTAGGTATTATCCCAAATCACCACGCATAACACAAAAGCTCTTCATTTACAAGTTTTTAATGAAAACTGTGTATGATTACTTTATTCCTGCATCTTCTCAATTGTTTCTTCCTTATATTTGCCCTTTTCCTTTCCTACTTGGCGAGATTTGGCTTTACGTTCAAGGATCTTTTTGCGGTCTTTGTCCAGCTTTAGTCTAGTGATAACCACCTGCAGAAAAATTAGAAAACAACAAAACAAAACACAACACTTCTAAGTAACAGTACAGAACACACGGGAAGGCCCAACCAACATTCAATTCAATTTACCAAACTTAGGGCAGTAGAAACCTGATCATTAAATGTTTAACTCAGAAGTGCCAGAAATGATTCCTCAGCTCCCGTAACTACAGGAGCGGGCAAGTAATGTAAGTTAGCAGGTGGCTTAGGACTGAGGGAAACAAGAGTGCAGCCTCTATCTAAAGGGAGCTGCTGTATCTCAACTCCAGCTAGGTAGCAAAGTTCCCAGTATGGCTAGATCTTCCCATTTTCCAGGAAAGTCAAAAATCTAGATTTTTACATGAAATCTCCCAATCTGTAAATATAGGTAAATTATTCAGATTGTTTTTAAAAAACACTGGATGGACCAACCAAAATAAGTCTCTTAGCCAAATGTGGCTCTTGGGCTGTGCTTTAGAATTTCATGGTATAGAATAAGGACCATATCTCATATTAAAGACTGTGATTATCCATCTTTTGATTATAAATTATTTCCAGCCTTTCTTCTAAATTCTTTTCTAGAATAAAGGCTTTTACTTCCTGTGCAGGCTCTGGAAGGCCCTCAGATTGTGGCCAGTGTAGCCACTCAATTTCTGAGAGATTCTGGTTTTAGTGAGGAGTCTAAAAGGTACTTTCCTGGATCCTACTGAATACCTGGAACTTATACTAGTATGTATGTGTGTGTGTGGTGGTGGGGGATGGAATGATGGAGAAAAGGGGCTAAATCATACAGGGTAATGAGCCGAAGCACTACCAATAGGGCTACATTTGAACAAGACACTGGAAAAATATCCTGAAGAAAACAGCAAGTACGAAGGTCCAGAGGCAGGAGACAGGTGTGTTTCTCAAACTTGAGTGTGTCTAAGAATCCACTTGAGGGCTTAAAACAGATCCCTGGGTCCCATTCCCAAATTGTGCTTCAGTAGACCTGGGAACAGAACTTATAATTCTATCAAGTAGCTAGGTGATCTGGCTAACCAATGGATACACTCTGAATAGTTGTAGGAGCAGCAAGGCCAGTAGACTGGAACATGGAGAATGGTATAAGATGACATGAAGTGGCTGGTGAGGGTATATTAGCTAAGGCGGGGTCTCCAACCCCAGGACTGTGGACCGATACCGGTCTGTGGCCTGTTAGGAACCAGGCCACACAGCAGGTGGAGAGTGGTGGGTGAGTGAATGAAGCTTCATCTGTATTTGCAGCTGCTCCCCAGCACTAACATCACAGCCTCAGCTTCACCTCAATCATTGGGCATTAGATTCTCATAGAAGAACCGGTCCCTGGTGTCAAAAAGGTTGGAGACCACCGAGCTAAGGTTTTGCAAGGCACTCTGATGGTTAACAAGCAGACAGGATTCTGGATTTAACGTCGTCAACAAGTCTTAGTGACTGATGTAGAACATATTAACACGTGGCAAACTGTGAGAAGTTTCAACGATAAAAACAGGAGTTTGAACATGTCAGGTTTGAGATAAGTTAGACATCCAAGTGGAAATGAAAAATAGACAAATGGACATTGAGGTCTGGGTTGGAGTCATCTGCTTCTAGATATTTGGAAGTGCTAAAGCTGGAATAAGAGATGAAGATGACTACTGAACCACAAACTGAGGTGGAGTGTCATGATGCCTGTAATGCAGGGATGGGGAAAAGGGGGAAAGAAAATGTGGCAAAATGTCAGTAGTGAATTATAGGTGAAAGATACGCAGGTGTTTTACTGTACTAGCCTTTTGACTTTTCTGTAGTTTGAAAATTAGATTTATGGTGGCAACTTGAAATCATAAACCTCAGTATATGAACACTTACACATGCACTTATTATGTTTACAGTAAACATAACTAGAGACAGTGATATCAGAGAATTCACATTAAAGTCCAGGCAGAGGACAGATATTTGCTATGGGTATCAAGATCAGATGTTCTATCTTGGCTGAGATATCATTTGTAAATGGCTTAATACCTACTTTGCAGAGTTGTAAAGCTGCCTTACTGCTAACTCAACTGTTTAATACACAAAAGCAAACAGGGTATAAACTCCATTTCACCTAAGATTATCCTATTTCCTGGATTTTAAGATCTGTTCATTATTAGATTGTTGACTGATCAGCTCACTAATAGCTTTTGAGGAAAAAATACTTTATATTTCTATGGGACTGCCTGGTAAACAAGAAATCATATTTGCCAACAATTGCTTTAATTTTCTTCTCCCCTCTCAAGCATTCTCAAAAACACCTACCTTGCTGGGGTGAATGCCGACATGAACAGTTGTGCCATTAGCCTTCTCCCGCTGCACTCGTTCAATGTAGATGACGTATTTCTTCCTGTAAACCTGGACTACTTTGCCAATTTGCTGCCCTTTGTAGTGTCCTCGCACAACCTAAATGCAAATTCAAAAATAACAGAAATATGCAGACAAAAAAACCCCCACTAATTTTGTTAAGTCAGGATAACTGAATCTTGTGTACATCATTCAGTCAGATCTATAAGACCTTTCAATTTTAAAACACTTAGTTTTTAGTGGAAATGAGCCAATAATTCTATCTCTGGCTTTAATTATAAACTTGTAAGCAAACCACACCCTTATATAAATCTACAGTCACGGGCAGTGCACCTGTACAACTGACGGTCCAACAGTGTGGGCTTGTCACAAGTTCACCATGGCTTTCTGTAGCCAGTCAAAAATAAGGAAATCATTCCATCTCAAAGGGAGCAACAGGCCACGAGTATTTCATTCACAACCCATTTAAGTGTCCAACCTAGTGTCAGAATAGGCAGTAGCAGATACTTAATGAAATAAACCACTTCTGTCCCAAAGGTTACATAACATAGTTTTCCACCCAGGAGTCCCAGTGATCTCCAGCTTGTCAGGAGGGAACCCAAAGTACTCCTGGACTGATGTTTCTTTCCAGTTGCAGGCTTTCGTGCATTAATATATCTTGAGAGCAGAGAAGACTGCCTTCTAAATCTAATGGCAATCTTAGCACCAGCAAGCAACAGCCAATGGTTGTTTGCAATTCACACCACTATTTGGGAACTGGTTTCATTTACCTAAATGGGTGCTAACCTCATGAAATAATATTGGTGATATGCAAGCCACTTTAGAGACTGCTAGAATCCTTGCTGAAAGTTACAGCTAAGTAACATTTAGAGAAATTTTCACTTAATAGATTTGACAAATTATTTTCTAGTAAACTCAATCACATGAAACCATGGTTCTGTTAGAACTCCTGTATCTGGATTTTGATTCAGATTGTTTACTGGTCTTCAAATGCCCCATCAATGACTAAACATATGAAGAAAATGATCAACCCAAAGTAACATTCTGTCCTTTCTTGTTCTTGTTTAATCACGGCTGCATCTGATGCTTGGGAAAACTAGTAAAAGTGAAGTAAGAACTGAAAAGCAGCATACTTTTTAGTCCCTGGCTCAACTCCTTTTGCAATCCTGGGAGCAAACATCTCAGATGTATCTCTCAGAATGCATTCCCTTTTCTATGCCAAGTGTGCAGGATATTTACCAAGATGACCTGAACACAGTACATACCTGAACCTCATCATCTTTTCTGATAGGCATGGATCGAACATTGTACTTCTGTCTCAGCTCTTTGGAAAGAGGAGAAGACATAATCTTCCTGCGAATGTGGGAAGGTGCATTGAAATGCCTTTTACGGTTCTTGCTCCGGTCAGAAGTCACAAAGGGGTTGAACTTCATACTGGCTAAAAAGTTAAAATAGGTGTAAACCCTTAAATCACCAAAACCTCATTCAGTTTCCAAACCAGTAACAGCAACAATCTCATCTTCAAAATTTAGAATGCTCACAGAAACTGTAATGTTCTTTAACTCTCATCAGAAATTGCTTGAACTCAGCGGCCTATTAACTGAAGCTTAAAACTTAAAAATTCTGCTTTACTGAGATGCCTTCAATATTTTACAGAAGAATATTTTTCATTACTAATACAGTTGTTTTAGTTATTCGACTTTGTTTACTCTCCAAACTGAAGTCACGCAACAGGACTTTTACCTCTGCTGAATTAGGGTAAAGCAGACAGACAACTCAGTTCTTCAAACATATAGAGATCAACCAACGCTAATCTACGGACTTGAATATGAACATATATAGCCCTCTCCAAAATGAATGCATCAGGCCACCCTTAAGAAACCTAAAAAATTCTGCACAGATCACGGGTCCAAAAAGCCTTACAATGGGTGAACACGGCCTGGAAATTTCATGGCTTTGCCAAGAACTTATTTCGAGACCATTCTTTAGGAAACTACACAGCCCAGACCTGACTTCACCTCGACAGGACACCTCCCTCCTAGCTCCCGTTTGCGTCCCAAAACCTATTCTCCCTTCCCCAGCCCGGCCCTTGTGCTAAGGGGAAAACAGGTTGAGACCATCTTAGTCCCTCTCTTTGGCTGCTACTCGGCCACTAGAAGAGTATCGAGGCTCCCGGGATCAAGAGCCACCGCGCCCGTGAACGGATGGCTACGGATTACGGATGCGTTCCTAGTAAATCCTCACCCGCTGGAGTTTCAGCGATGGCCACAGAAAGGAAGAGACCCACACGCTACTTCCGGTTGTGTAAGTTTACGAGAGCTCTCGCGAGACCTATGTCTCTTAAAGCGAGAGGGGCGCTGAGTTGGGACTGGAAGAGGAAATCGGGAAAGAAATTGATGACTAGTGTCACCTCGCGGCTAGGAGGGAAACTGCGAGGGACTGAAAAACCAGGTCTTGTAGCCTTTCTTCTGAGTTCTGGGTTCTGCAGCTGCTTCTTCTGGGATGGGCCGTTACCCTAGTGGTGGGGATTGCTCAGGGTATGACTGTCCCGGTGGCTGCTGAGAAAGCGAGCAGCCTCAGGGGACCCCTGTCCTTTCACTCCCGAGCGCCCAGCACCCCTTATTCCAGAAAGGGCAGGTCCTGTATTGACCGCCAGGTGACGCTAGGACTCTAGCCGGCCGGTCACCTCGGTTACCCAGACACCACCATCCCCTCCGCGGGCGAATGCATGGGCGTGTCGTGTGCAGGTCCTTTAACAAGCTCCATCCGGGCGCTGGCTGCCACCCCGACATCACGACGTGTGCTGAATGTGCTGCAGAGCCCGCCCGAGCTTCGTTCTCCGGCCGAGATTCGGGAGGCTTTTGGAGGACTCGGGGCACAGTTCCGCTTGCCACCCCGAGGGAGTAGGTCTGAACCAGCTTTTCTCCAGCGTTTCTAACGAGCTCCCAGGTGATCTTTAGGATATTGGTTCGAGATCACACTTAGAAGGAATCTTTCTATGCGGAGAGCTGTGCCCCTTTCTGAATTTTACTACCTACTGTCATTCATTTCAGTATCTGATGGAAGCCGGGTAAGGGGGTGCGCACCCTTGCAAATGAATTGCAGAGCTGGGTAAACTTCCAAAGCATGCCCCACTGCGCACCTGGTCGGGGCTCGGTTTCTGTTGAATGAATAATAGAGGTGTCATACTGAGGGAAGACACATTTCATATTACATAAGACGTAGGGAGCTCGCTAAGTGCTAAGGATACCTTTCTACTCACTTTACATTTTTAGCTGCTTTAATCCACTAAATAACCTTGTGATGCTGATATTGTCCCCAAGAAGTGAGAGAAACTTGTGCAAGGTTATACAGAACCCATAGGTTATAGATAAACCCATGCAGGCTGGCTTCCTAACCCCTTCTGGTAACTCCGTATATTGTCTCAATTTGTGGGAACCCACTGGGTCAAGTCAAAAAGTGATGAACCATATTCTTGAGGGCCCAGAGTAGAGTCAATAAAGAACATGTGTTTTTATGATTTAAAAATAGTCGTGGGGGGAGGGGGTCAAATATGTGGTGACAGAAATCTATGAGAGGTGAACACAGTGTAAATATATATATGCCTTACTATTAAAGTGTACAGCTGAAACTTATTGGATTAACCAATGTCACCATAAAAAGTAAATTAATTTTAAGAAAGTAAAGTAAAAAGCATAAATAAAAATAGTTGTATTCTTAAATATGCAGTGAAGGAAATAGCCCCAGATTTTATTTGTAATTTAAAAATTCAGCGAGAATTCTTCTGCAAATGTTTCAACAAATGTTTTTTACTTATATTATATTGAAATATAATAGACTAGTAGTTGCTTATATTTACATTGTACAATTCGATGAGCTTTTTTAAAATTATAGTTGGCATACAATAATATATTAATTTCAGTTGTACAGTTTCAGTTGTACAGTGATTAGAGATCTATATAAATCACAAAGCGATCACCCCACCAAATCTAGTACTCCTCTTCCCGCTTACGTATGTATTACAACATTGTTGACTCTTTTCCTTATGCTACACTTCACGACTATTTTGTAGCTATCCATTTGTACTTCTTATTCCCTTTGTCCTTTTCCACCACTAGTAGCCCTCAAAATAGTCTTTGTATCCATGAGTTTGTATCCATTTTTGTTGTTTATTTTGTTCTTTAGATTTCACATGTACTTGAAATCGTGGTATTTATCTTTCTCTATCTGACTTCATTTGGCGCAATACATTCTAGATCCATCAAAGCAATATCTTTTTCCATCCCCTTCCTTTTAGTCTCTGTGTGTCTTTTAATCTGAAATGAATCTTGTAGGCAGCATATGTAGGGGTCTTGTTTTCTTATCTATTCAGCTACCCTATATTTTGGTTGGATCACTTAATTCTTTTCTATTTGAGGTAATTATTGATAAGAATGTAGTTATTACCATTCTTTATTCCTGTTTTTGATACATATTTTTTCCTTAAAGAAGTCCCTCCAACATTTCCTGTAATATTGGCTTAGTGTTGATAAATTCCTTTAGCTTATTTTTGTCAGAGAACCTCTTTATCTGTCCTTTGACTCTAAATGATAGCTTTGATGAATAAGGCATTTTTGGTTATAGATCCTGGGTTTTCATCACTTCAAATATTTTGTGCCAAGCCCTTCTGTCCTGCGTAGTTTCTTTTGAAAAATCAGCTGCCAGTCTTACTCTCTTGTAGGTAACTAACTGCTTTTCTCTTGCTGCTTTTAAGATTCTCTCTTTGTATTTAACCTTTGGCATTTTAATTTAAATGTGTCATGGTGTGGGCCTCTTTGGGTTCATCTTTTCTGGGACTCTCTGAGCTTCCTGGGGTCGTATGTCTATTTCCTTCCCCAGGTGAGGGAAGTTTTCCATCATTATTTCTTCAAATAACTTTTCCTCTTCTTGTTCTCCCTCTTCTCCTTCAGGTGCTACTATGACACAGATATTTTAACATTTAATTGTGTTCCATAGGCTCCTTAAATTATTATTATAGTCCTGGCTTTTATTTTTCTTGCCATTCTGATTGGGTGTCCTTGACTTCCCTATCCTCTATATCGGTGATTTGATCCTCTTCTTCATCCACTCTGTTGATTCCATCTAATGTACACTTCATCTCAGATAATATGTCTTCATTTCTGACTGATTCCCTTTTATAATTTCCACTTCCATTTTTATGTTTTTTATCTCTTTGTTAAAGTTCTCACTGAGTTCATCTACACTTCCCTTAAGTTCATTGAGCACCCTTATAACCAGTGTTTTGAACTCTGCATCTGTTAGATTGTTTGACTCCATTATTCCTGGATCTCTGTTCTGTTCTCTCATATGGTTTCTGCTTCTTTGTCTTCCCATTTTGGCTGCCTTTCTGTGTCTGTTTCTATGTATCGAGCAAAGTTCCTAAGTCTCCTGGTCTTATTAGCATGGTTTGTGTAATAGGTGTCCAGTGGCACAGTCCTGAGAGGGGTTCAGCTGCAGGCCAAGTTTAGCCCCACCCTGTGCCCCTCTTGGGCCACCTGTTAAGATTTAGCAAGCAATCCACGGATGCTGTGCTTATAGTTGCCTCAAGAGGCCACGCCAGAAACTGAGGCCAGCTGTCACCAGTGTGAGTCTTGGTGCTGCTCAGCAAAGAGCACTTGACTCACCGAGGATATACTTGGATGTGGCTTGGGTGGGGCCACAAGTTGGGGGAGGCAGAGTTTCAGGAACTCCTCTGGGTGGAGTGACCTCTGTTATCCAGTTCGTTGACATCTCAGGTATGGCGGTGCTGCATCCACACACTGGGAGTGAGGAGGGCTCAACAGAAGATCAATGGATACCACTAGCACTTCTGCCCAGGAGAAATCCTTGCATTTGGCCCTTGCTCCAACAACTCAGTGTCTCCTTGTAAGTCCTTGGTGCCCCTGGAGCAGCCCACTGGGCACTGGTGCTCAGAGCGAATAGGTCCATCACTGCCAAAGTTTACTCGCAGACACAGCCCCTTGAAGAGGATGTCCACAGCTGCCATCTGTAGCTGTTGTAGCCTCTGTCCCATAACGCTGCTTGGGACCAGGCAGTCTCACATCTTCACCGCCTCCCACTTCCTATCGTTGTAGGGTGATTTCTTAATTCTCTCCCTAATTGTAGGGCTTCTGTTTATCTAGACCCCAGGCGACTCTGCTTGTTGTTTGCTCTGTGTTTCCATCACAACTTTGATTTGGTCGCAAGAGGGGATGAACAAAGCCTCTATCATCGTTGCCTGGGCTCCCAACAAATGTTTATTGTCTTTCATGGGCCAGCCCTGAAATAGACACTGGAGCTACACAATGAAATTAGTCAAAGTTTCTGCCTGTAGGAAGCTCTTTGCCTAAGGGGAGAGATAAACAATGAAATCAACAACCACAGGACCCTAGGAAAAGCACTTGCTGAGCTGAGCCTGGTGTCCTTGGTGCTTTTGTGCTTCAGGAACAGAGAGAGCTCTGGGGTCAGGGAAGACTTATGGGGTGAGGTCACCCTTGACTGAGTTTTGAAGAATGTAAAATTAACTCCATGAGGCAGGTGGGAATAGCCTGAGGGCAGTCATGGGTGTGAAGCAGTGTGACACATTGTCTCCAGGAGCCAGGTCCTTATGGCTGGAGTGCTAGGCGTTCAGAGAGAAGCCCACAGGGCTCTGAGGCCAGTGGAGTTTGATTTGGATACTGAGAACCAAAGGCTCCTGTCTTTCTACCTTGCCTTCCTTTCTGGTCTTCACATTCTCACCCCCTTCTCTTCTTACTGCCCTTACTTGTTTCCTTAACCCCCCTCTTTTTCAGGTCTTCCTGTTATCTTCCTCTCTTCCCACACAAAGGCTGCCTCTGTTTCTTCAGCCCAGCCACCCCATTATTTTTCTGCTGTCAACCTTCCCTCTGAGGCCTCCTTATCTCTCCTCCTTCATCGAACACTGAGTCATCAAAATTAAACCTCAGCCCACCATTTGGGTATCATAACCACTTTGTACAGTATGAAGATTACTGGGGTACAAATTGTACACACAGATGCAAAATTACTGGTAGCTTAGTTATAGAGTCAGTTTATCTTTGCAAGTGTGTGTTGGATATCTTGGCTCTACCCTGCCTGATCCTCTGGCCACCTAGCCTGGCTGCCCTTTCTCTCTCTCTCTCCTTACATTCCTTTTACATGATTAGAAAAACTGGCTCTTTTGAATCCTATTGACCCAGAGCCCACCAGCAGCGTATGGATCCTTTGTTCAGTCGGCCTACATACACTGTGCAAGTATATATTAGAGGTAAAGGCTATTGTGGGATGTTAAACAAAAATTTTAACTTCCAAAGCTGAATGTCTTTTTTAAAAGAAAGGGTTTATTGGGCTATTGCTAGCAAGAGAAAGACCAGGTCCTGGGTCATGAAATCTAAACCACCAGCAACGATGCCAGATGGACAAGCCAACATGTCCACCGTCCTGGAGTCAGTGGCCTTTTTTATACATCAAGTAATGGGGGGAGAGATGTAAGTTGTTTTAAAAGAATTCACATTGGCTACAAATAAGGATAAGGTGAAATGGGGGTAACAGCCTGAAAAGTTTATGTGTAAGCAAGAAGTGGAGGCTCCTGGGGTGATGCCCACTGGAAATAACCACCTGGGAGTTAATTCAAAGTCCCAGCATACACTCCGGAATGTAAGCAGTCTTTTGTTGGTTTTGCACTGCAGTTGTTAACTGATTAACTCCTACTTGTATCTTCCTTCCACCCTCTGGCCTGCTGTAGTATAATTTAGGTCATCTCAGAATTTTCTCCTTATCTGATGAGAAGTGGCTCGTGTCTCTGTGTGTAAGTGGGGATGCCTCTGGACAAGGGGAGGAAGAGAAGAGTGAGAATTTATATTTAACCACAGGCCTCCATCTGTCTGTCTGTCTGTTTGTTTACCTGCCTACCTGTCTTTATGGAATGGTATTTTCCTGTAGTGCCCTGACCTGAGGGTGGTTACTTAAAGCAAAAGATTTTATTTGAGAAAGGGAAGGAAAGGTAGAGAAGAATCAAAACAAGCATGTAAAATGATGGGGCCCAAAGAAATCCATAGGAACGTAGAAACACTGAGAATGTTAAACTTTTTGCTTTCCTTCCTGGGGTTCCTGTTAAGCATAAAATGTCACACCTCTAACCAGACAAACCAGCCCCACTGAGCCAGTAGCCGACACTCTCGAACCACAGGATAAGCAGTCTGTCAGCTTGTGAATGTTCTTGGGCCAGCTCCTCATGGGGCAGTAGGTATGTACACTGAAGATATCTTTAGCTTCTATGTAATTTTTCAATTTAATTTTTGAATACGTACTATGTTTACTTGGTTTAAAAATCAAAAAGTGTCAAAGGGAAAGGGAAAATTCTCCCTCTCATTTCATTATTTTCTCACCCCCTTCCACAGTTAATCACTGTTATTTGTGTGTGTGTGTGTGTATTTCCCCCAATTTCTTTAAGGAAATAAAAATGTAAATTCTTATTCCCCCACTTTCTACACAAATTGTAGTATGTGATACCAGTGTTCCACACCTTGCTTTTCCCCATAGGCCATTGTATCTTGGAGTCTTTCCGTGTTGGTGCATAGACTCCTGCCTTGTTCTTTTTACAGCTGCACGGTAGTCCCTGCATCTTATGTTATACAACCAGTTCCCCATTCATTGGCATGTAGAGTTTCCCCAAGCCTTTGTTATTATGAACAATGCTGCACTTACGTAACACTGTACATATGTCATAGGCAAGTATATGTGTAAGGTACATTTCTAGAACAGGAATTGCTGGGGAAAGTGGAAATTTTGATAGATACTGTCAAATTTCCTTTCCTAGAGGTTTACCAATATACATTCCCACCTCTTCATCTACTTCCCTTTAGCTCTGGCAGCGGAGTGGGTTTTGAAACTTTCATGGTTTAACAAGCTAATAGGTGAAAAATGGCATGTCAGCAGAATTTTCATTTTCATTTCCTTCAAAGAAGTGGCTGAATAAATATTTAAGAGCCATTTGCATTTGTATTTTCAAACTGTCTTTTTCATCTAAAGTGAATTATCTTAAAAGTCCAAGCTCAGAGCTTCCCACATGCATTTGTAATGTCTCTGGAATCTTTGAGAAAATACATACTTTTATTTAAAAAATAGCTTTTGACATTCTTTGATAATAAAAGAATCGCTATCTACAATTCACCTCTGAACAATATGAAAACACTACAGGTATTTTGAAATTAACTTCTGGCAAACACAACAGAATCTGAAAAGAATAAAATCAGGTCCCCAGAAATCCATGACACTATTGAAAGGCTCATTAGAGCCTTTGTAAATGTAACATTTTCATTCCTATAATAAATATTTTCCCCATGAATCCATCTGTATCCCCCTCCCCAACAGCACCTATCCTCTTCCCTAGTCTTGAGAAGAGCATAAAGAAGCCTATACGTGCTTTAAATCAACCCTCCCTGTGTCCCCTGTAGCATGGATCCCATTCCCCAGCAGTCCCCAAATGACCACTACTTCAGGCATTTGGGAACTAGATAAGAGGCAGAGCACTATGCATTTCCCCACAGGTAGCAAACTGCTGAGAGACGCTCAGCTGTTAGTAAACCTGGGCTGCAAACAACTACCTCTTTGAGAGAATAGTTGAACATTTTATTTTGTTGTTTTCAATCCTAAAATTAATTTAAGATTATGGCCCACAGACTTATGGACCTTTAATAAACAGAAAGTGGCAGTTCTCAAATGACTTTCTCCCTAGTGGTCCTCATCAAGGACCCCCAGGACAGTCCTGGGTGGGGGTCCCCAGGTAAAGAGGCCCTGGCCAGTGGCCAACAGCACCTGGATTTCAGGATTTGTTGAGACAGTAGCGTTCTGACGAGCACAGCTGTTTTCTTCCCCACCCTTCCTCACCCAGCCTAGACTGGGAATCCACCTCCTAAACTGGCCCAGCTGGTGTGGCCTCTAATGAGTGGTTGGGTCATAAGGAGGACTTGGGCTGGGAGAGAGGCTGGAGCCCCCAGGGGTTAATTTGCCCACATAGTTTTCAGCTGACTCAAATCTCGGCCATCAGGCTTCCCCTGCTCTCCCTGCCTCCCAGTCCATCCTTGAGAACTCAAGACTCAAAATTTGGACTATTCCTTGGGCCTGGGAAGCTTGGGGAAGACCTCTGATTCTGTTTGTGGGCCAGTCTGCTGGCCTCGGCCTCTGTCAACAAACCCGTTTCCCGATGTGGCCTCAGCTCCCCATGAAGACCTTTTTCTGTTAAGTAGCCTCTTAGATCAGCTACTTCCTTAGGGAAAACCTTCTGGCTGGCGATTTGGGGGTGGGAAGGTACACGCTGGCCCAGCTGCGAGGGTCATGGATGGGTTCTGAGATATCGGGAAGCACATGTGCCTTCAGCCACTGTGCCACCCCTCCTGTTTGTTCCTGAGAGAAAACTAGAGAACCCTGGGTGGGAATTCTGACCCAGAAGAGTCCTGCCATTGGGACCCCATCTAGCAGAATTCCTTGTCTCCACAAGAGAGCCCCATCTGGCTTCAAGTAGGTCACCTGGCAGATAAAGGCTACACCTCAGGTTTGGTGACCCCACAGGAAGGAGTAACCATCCATCTTCCCATCTTGCTCAGTTCTAGCCTAGAGAAAGGGGAAAATATCTGCTGAAGATACACAGGGGTGGGAGGATGGCACAGCTGTTGTTTCTGAGGAGGGGCTTCCATCACATTTTCCACCCTGGCCTAGAACCTGGAGTTTCCAGTTCAGTCCAGAGCTCAGTTCCTCAGCTCAGCTCTAGCCTTTGAGATCATTAGCCCCCAGCCTCCTTGTCATGCCTGAGCCTCTGCCGGGAGCAAGGAGCTAGAGGTGACGAGATGCCACCATACTTTCAGTCAGCACCATCCTAATGCCATCTCTCTGTCCCAGGCCTCCCCTCTGCCCACTTGCCCTTCAGGGCTTGGTTGGATCAGCTCTGCTATGGGGGCCCTCTGGCCGCTTCCAGGCCATGGCCAGTCTGGCAGGGTGGAGTGGCACAGCTTCCAGGGCAGCTCTCTGGCCAGGCCTCGCTAGGCAGCCTCTACAGATGCCACCACTCATGCCTTCTTCCTCACCAGCAGCACCCAGGGCAAGATGGCAGCTACCACAGCCACCACAGCGATGAGGGTGATGAGCAGGAGGGCCCGGGAGCGGCAGCAGAATGACCGGGTGGAGCTGGGTGCCGGGGATGCCTCAGAGAGCTCTGCCAGGCTGCGCTGCGGCAGGACACTGTCCTGTTCCCCCAGAGGCATCCCATGGCGGCTGATGATGAAGATCTGTGGCTCCCGGGGCAGGCTGGGCAGCAGGTCCAAGGGGAGCTGGCTACTCTGACTTGGGGATGGTCTCCAGACAGGTTGGGAGATGGCCAGGGGGTTTGTGTGGCCCAGGGTGTCTGATGGTGGCCCAGAGGGCAGGCCCATTGGCACAGTCAGGGTCTGGGAGCTCTTGTCCAGCATGGAGGGCCAGCGGGAGCTCTTTTTGCTGAGGAAGGTGACGTAACGGCAGATGGGGCAGACAATGGTCCTCTGGACCTGCCCGTCCACGCGGGTAGAGAGTAGGTACTTGACTAGGCAGTCATGGCAGAACACATGGCCACAGCTCAGCGTCCGGCTGGCGCCCTCCAGATCACGGAACTTCTCATAGCACACGGGGCACTCGCTGCCGGAGCTGTCCTTACTCTCCCCTTCTGACATGGCCGCTCTGGGAAGGCGGGGCCTTAGCTGTGGGAAGGAAGGGCTGTGAGCATCAGTGCCTTTTTCCTCCTTTGCTCCCCTCCCTAACTCCCTCCACCTTTGCCTCCTTCTTCCCTTTCTTCTTGTCTCCTGTTCTCTATTTTTCCCTCTTACCCTTCCCTCTTCTGCTGCTCCTCCTCAGTGGCCTACCTGAATTAGAATTAAACTAAGTCATGAGACCCTTAAGAGGAGATGAAGAGACACTTCTGGAAAGGGGAATTGGGAAACAGATAAGAGAGATCCCAGCCCAGACACATTGGATTCTGGCAGGAGGTGCATGGAGTGTGATAAAGATATAGCCTCCCTGATACTTCACCTCAACCATGACATGCACACATGATGAGATCACCACCTCACCTCTTCCTGGTTCCTTGCTGGAAATGAAAGCAGGAGGACCCAGTTCCCAGGGAAGCAGGTAGCTGAGCAGATGCTCCCCGAGCCTCAGTCCAGGCCCCAGTGTGGGCCTGTGCCTAAAGTGGCCATTTTCCAGAAAAGCCTCTGCTGCTTCTCAGTCTCCCCACTCAGGGGTCGGCCGATCCATTGCTTTGTATCCAGCCACTGGAGTGAATTCCTCTGTGCTATGTGTGGCTGTAAAGCAATGACTGTTTGAAAATAAAATGTAGAACTTACACTTCCAAATGCCTGCTGGCCCTCCGTGTAGTCACGTCAGGGAGCTGTGGGCTCATTCCTCCACCTGCCACAGCTCAGTCATTCTTCAGAATCTTCCCAGTGGGCTTCCTGAGGCTGCCAGAGAACCTTCTGATTAATCTCGGTGAAGGCAGATCTTCATCCTTCAAGGATATGTCTGGTATTGTGAAAATGACCAGAAGTCACCAGGAGCCAAGCCTGGTGGGAAAGTAAATGAGTGCTCAAGTGGCATGATACTGTTTTAAATTAAAGATACAGAGTCACCATAAAGTTACAATGTGGATTTTAAACATTATCTGAGAGCAAAGGAGAGGCTCCAAAAATGTTCTCAGCAGAATTGTTGATTAAGTACACAGCTTCCCAAGATGATGACCTTGAAGGGAACCAGCCATTTGGGTATGTGGCGAGGCCTAAGTGTCCTCATTTAAAAGTCTCCAGTATCACAACTGTGTAGTCTAAACTAATCTAGAACAGCCTCCTTAGAAGGAACCATGATCACCTGTTATTGATATATATCCTTCCATCAATGACAAAAGACCCCTGGACATACTGACAGGTAGAATGGACAATTACATAATAGAAACAAGATTAGTTAACAGGAGAACAACTACAGTTTGTCAAATCACAAATCTTTTGGAATATCTCCCCTCTCTTGGTAAAATCTATTTATCAAGTTGAAAATGTTTCATAACTAAGAAGGAGCAAAAATATGTAAAGGTAATTTCTCCACAAAAGCCTGATGAAATTTGGGGGCCTGGGACACTGCAGGCAGCACCAAAACCTGTAAAGGGGTTTTCAAACTTTGGTTTCTGAGGTCAATGTAGCTCCCAGGCTGGGAGTGGAGTTTCAAGTGCTCAGACTCTAGAGTGGGGTTCAAATTCCTGATATGCCTATTATTGTCTGTATAACCTCAGGCAAGTTGTTTAACCTATCAGAGCCTCAGTTTCTCATCTGTAAAATGGGGTCGATAATAATAGTATTACCTTCCTCTCAGAGTTGTTCAGAGTACTAAGTGAGCTAATGTGCGTGAAGAGCCTGGCACAAAATAAGTGCTTGATAAATAATAGGTGTCATAGTCAAGACAGGCCAAATTCTCTCCCCTCTTAGCGTCTGCCTTTACTTCTTTCTCCTTACCAGATGGTCCTTATTATGTAAATGACTGAAAAATCACACACCCCTGACAGAGGGCAGCTCCCCTCAAATTAGAATAACTGAACGAGGTGACAATAGATTAGGTAAGTGATGGGCAGTAGGTAAAAACTAAGATGGTGATGCCAGTGTTTCTCAGCCATTTTTGTTTCATAATGCTTGCAAATGTCTAAACTGAACTGGAGTTATTCTCGGAATGACCGTGATTTTCTTAAGCTAACCAACTGCTAACATGTCCTCCTGTGTTTCATAATTTCCCATAGGCATATAGTGGCAGTTCATTCCATCCATCCATCCTGCTGCATGCTAGGTATTGAGCTAGGCATTGGAGAAAAGTGGTGATCAAGCAAGTCCTTCATGAAATTTTAGAGCTTAGTGGACATTTATAAATTTTCTTGAAAAAGATTTTTAAGAAGGAATAATCAATAGCTTAAATTATTTAGGTAACAGAGAGGTAGGTATCAAGATAGGCAAGAGAATTAAAGCAGATAGATAAGAGAATGATACGGGAAGAAAGGACTTTTGAGGTGATTTAGTTACATTTAGTTTCATAGGTGAGCAGCCCCATGTCCAGAGAGGAGGAAGTGACTTGTCTGAGGCCACCTGCGACAGTGATGGAGAGGGAGATGGCAAAGGGAGGGGAAAGAGAAAAAGAAAGACAGAGAGAGAGAGAGAGAGAGAAATTCCACAGATGATACAAGACCCCCCAACCCCTGGGCTGTGGACCGGTACTGGTTTGTGGCCTGTTAGGACCTCGGCCGCACAGCGGGAGGTGAGTGGCAGGCAAGCAAGCAAAGCTTCATCTGAATTTGCAGCCACTCCCCAGTGCTAGCATCACTACTTCAGCTCCACCTCAGATCATAGGGCATTAGATTCTTATAGGAGCACTGGTCCCTGGTGCCCAAAAGGCTATTAGAATCAATTGATAGATTGAGTGAGTAGATATTAGCTGACTCAGTAAGCACTATCTTCCTTGAGACGAATAGGGGAGCAGGGAGGAGAGCCTCTACTTTTCATGTGAGTTTGTGGCAAAGTAAGGGATCCACACGATGCAAAAGATATGCCAGTCCTCACTGATGGCTTTTCTGGGCAATCCCTTCTCCTGCCTGTGCTTCAGGAGAGGCATGTCACTCATGCTTGGACAATGCCACCCTCCTTCCCCACCTTCTTCTCAACTCTCTCAGTCTTTCCCTGACCTCTCCTTCCTTGTGTCCTTCCCTTTCTCTTAATTCCGTTTCATTCTTTATCCTGAGTTCCTCTTATGGGACTGAGTGCCTGGGCAGGGGAGAGGTCAGCAGAAGAAATATAAGGATCATGCTATGCTCTGGTTTGGGCACAAACTAGTTAAATAACAGTGCGATACATTTTATGCCCAAAGGCATTCCCATTGGTGCTTTAGGAAACTGCGGGGAGGTGAGGGTTGGAAAGTCTTCCTAGGTGAGGTGGGACCAATGCTGAGTTAATAATAAATAATTATAACAGCGACTATTTATTGAACATTAATTATGTGCTTGGCATTTTGCATTCCTTCCTCATTTAATCCTGACAACTCTAGGAGGTAGGTATTATCTCCATTTTACAGATGAGGGAACTGAGGCTCAGAGATTAAGTAACTTGTTCAAAGTCACACTGCTGGTACAGGGCAGACCCAGGATAAGCAGCCCATGCTTCTATGTACGGCCGCCTCTAGTGAGGGTGCAAATATGCCTCTGTGGAGGGCATTCTAGACCTTGGTCCGAGAAGTAGATAATGAATCAAGAGAAAGATGGTGAAATAGGAGGTCTCAGCCCTCAGACCTCTACAGAAACACCGATTTAACAAATATCCATGGATGAAAATACCTCACAAGAGTGCCAGAATCCAATTGTATATGTTATATATGTACAGCTTTTTGTACGTCAATTATACATCAGTAAAGTGGTTAAAAAAAATAGATGAAGGAGCATCCATGGGAAAATGAACACCCAAACTTCACTCTTTAGCATGACTCTAAACAGAACTGCTACTCTAGCCGCCTGTGAGGCAGGGGAGGACAAGGACTGGCCCAAGAGAGCTGACCTCATGAAAATCTGAAGTGCCCAGCTTCACCCACAGCAGCAGCCCATTGTGAAGACTGATCAGGGTGTCACCAGCCCAGGCAACCCCTAGTCTCCCCAGCTTGGGATGGTGAGCCTGTGAGGCAGAGGCCTTATAGCTTAAGCTATGACCACTTTCCCACCCCTAGACACTACATACACACACACTCCCACACCTCTGCATCATTCCAGTTTCAGTCCAGAACCTTGCTCACTAACCTTTGCTTGCATCCCACTCCTTCCCTGCCCCCAGCCAGGCCCCCAGACTCACTTTGGCTGGGGCCAGGAAGAACAGCATTCACCTCTCCACCTGGAGCCTCCGTGGGGGCAGATCTGAGCCACCCAGAGGTGTTGGGCAGGCAGGCACGTCCTCCTACTCCTGTCACTGTGACAGCTGCCACTGAGGCATTTCCTAATGACTGAGCAGGTCGGGAGGACAGCGCCAGGAAGTGAATGTCACCCAACCCGTTTGAGGCCAGGAGGCTCTTAGCTGCCCAGGGGTTTGGCAGCTGCTGGAGTCATGTGATCTTGATGAGGATGCTAGGAGAAGTGTCCCCAACCTGAAGAGGAGCCCAGGGATGGATGCTCAGGTCAGACAGAGGGTCTCACAAAGAGGCAGTGACCCAGTATTCCTTTGACCGAGACTCCCCAGAGATGGGTCTCCCAACGAGATAGTCCTATGTTTACAGTCTTCCACCCTCCTCGACACATTTCAGTGGTCCTCCCCATCTCTCTGTTCTCCTGCTATGCACAGGCTAAAGGGGTCAGAATAGTCTCAGAAAGGCTATGACACCCAAAGTTGAATAGAAAGATTTGGGTGATCTGCCTATGTGTATTTGTCATTCACGGAACAGCCAAAAGGGGCTCAGAGCTCCAAAAGACCAACTACCACTGGGCTAAAGAATGAGGCAGAGTAAAACCAATGAATTAGAAATGCACACCCTAATGGAAAAAAGTCCCTGATATCATGTGAAATAGAAGTAAGTTTCAGAACAGTCTGTATAATATGATTCTATTTATAGAAATCATAATAACATATGATAATTTTTATAGAGAAATATCTGGAAGAAGACACATCAGACTTGATGGCGGTTATCTCTGGAGGGGCTTTCTAACTTAAACATCCCTGTGATATTGAATTTTCACCCTGAATGTGTTTCTTTCATGGTGAGAAAAAAAAAAAATCAAGAATAAGGCAGGAACAAAGCCAGGAGGACTGGAAACCATTTAGGGGGACTCCCTCTCAGTCCTCTCAGGACCAGAGGCTAAGTCCTCAAGAATTTGGTTTTCTTTTGAAAAAGAAAAGAGGTTCTTGGATCTAAGGCATAGCCAAGCATGAGTGACCCCACAGGGTGATCTGGGATGGCCCGTCTCCACAGGACCAGCCATGGCCACCTTCAGACTGGTTGGGGAGAACAGTCAGGACAGACAGAGGGTGTCAGAAAGAGGCAGTGACCCAGTACTCCTCGGCCAGGGACTGGAGATGGCTGGGTACCAACTGTAGTGACAATCTCTCATGTTCTTTCTGCAGGAGCTTAATGTGAGAAATCTCAGACAGTCTCAGATTTAAATAGAAATACAGACTGCCCAGGTAAATTTGCATTTCAGGTAAACGTAATTTTTTAAATATAAATATGCTCGATGCAATATTTGTGGCCTAATTATGCTAAAAAATTATTCATTGTTCATCTAAAATCCAAATTTCACTGGGCATCCTATATTTTACTTTACAACTGTAGTCCCAGAGGGCTCCCTGAGTTTCTCTCCTTCCATCAACACCACACACACCCCTTTGGCAGCGTATCTATGACTCTGCCTAGGGCTTCCTGGTAGTTCCTAAAAAGGAGTCTCAAATACTCAGCATCAATGTTCTGTGTGTCTCCTTGGTAGGGGACTGAGCCAGGCCAGACCGTCTTTAGACTCAGACTAATGTGACATGATTGTGGAGTAGTATGAAATTCATGAGGCCCCCAACTCTTTTCCACTGGCCCTGCTATGAGGTTTAACTTTGAAGATTACCTTGAATATACATTTATTCTTATAGTCTGTCATGGTTCTGTGTTCCAAAAATAGAATTCCACTTTAAAGATTACATATACACATATATATGTATATATATGTTTGTGTATGTTCACACACACACACACACACACACACACACACACACACAACTTGAGAGTAAATATATCAGCCAGAGAAACTTAGCTCGACTTTATTAGGTTGGCTCCAGCCATCTAGCAAAGTCTTGAGAGCATGGGACATAGGGCTAAGTTTTGACAGGCAGAGGGGAATTAGTAATCAGGAAAGGTTGAGAACATATGCATATTAGCCAGAAGGATCTATACTGTAGGATTTGATAGTAGGGATCTCGGGGAAATTGAAATCAGCACATGAGCATTAAAAAGTGCTCTGTATGTGTTTATATAAGAGAAAGTGCCAAGTACCTTTGGGTAATTAATCCCTTTGTGCCTTAGTTGCTTCATCTAAAAAATGTGGATAATAATGGAGGCCATTTTGGCTCCATAAGAAAAGACTATAGGATTGTGACGATTAAATAAATGGATGCAAATAATATGCCTGGAACCTTGCCTCTTATGTATTACGGTATCCATCAACATCATCTGTCATCATCCTCATCATCATAGCAAAACGAGAAGGCTAAAGAGGGGTAAGAGGACTTGAATACCTCCTACTTTAAGGGGCCTGACCAATCTGGTATCTGTTCCAAATCCCACCATCCATTTTATAGTGTCCTGCTCTTCTCAACAGAGAGGACAAATGCAGTCTAAATGGTGGAAGAGTAGTTTTCAGCTCAGGGAGGGATGGGATAATAACCTCTGCTCTGGTCAGGCCACATCCAAGAGTTGTGTCCAGTTCAGGGGTTACATTAGGGGTGATGTTGCTGAGGTACTGAAGGATGTTCTGGGGAAAAAGCCAGCCAGGATGGGGATGGGTCTGGAGACCATTTTGAACCCATAAGATAAAACCTTTGGATAGACCTCTCTGAGAGTAGAGAGCTTCCAGACAAAGGGAAAACCCCGGCTGATGCTGGCTGAACACTGACTGACTGCAAGTCTGGTTGCTGCGTGGGATGACTAGCTAGACCAGGATAGAATTTCTCCACCTGGAGAACTGACTAAAGTTACAAATTTCCAGGCCCTTTTCCAGGACTTAGCAGGTCTTGGGAGGGGCCTAAGAAACTACATGCTATATTTATTTTTTTAATTCCATGGATAGATTAATGAATTGATGTGATAATGCAAAAACAGTGTGTGCTAATGGTGGAATATAAGTATTGGATATATGGGTTCTCATTGTAAAATACTTTAAACTTTTCTGTATGTTCAGAAATTGTAATAATAAATGCTGAAATAAAATTTAATTTTTCGAATAATACATTTAGATTAAAAAAAATGGAGAAGTGATAAAAGATCTGCAGTGAAGATTCCCTCCCCTCCCTGTTCCCTATCTGCCCATTTCCTATGTATCCTAAAAGGCAACCTTTAACTCACACCCATCAGGATGGCTACTATAAAAAAAAAACCAACAAAAAAAAACACACACAGAAAATGTGTTGGTGAGAATGTGCAGAAATTTGAGGTCTTGTGCATTGCTGGCGGGAATGTAAAATGATGTGGCCACTATGAAAAACATTATGACAGTTTCTCAAAAAATTAAAATAGAATTACCATATGACCCAGAAATTCCACTTGTGGGTACATACCTAATAGAATTGAAAGCAGAGACTTCAACAGCTATTTGTACACCCATGTTCATAGCAGCATTATTCTCAATAGCCAAAAGGTGAAAGCAATTTTGTCCATTGACAGATAAATGGATAAACAAAATGTTATATATACATGTAATGGAATATTATTCAGCCTTAAAAAAGAAGGAAATTCTGACTTATGCTACAACATGGATGGATCTTGAGGACATTATGCTACATAAAACAAGCCAGTCACAAAAGGACAAGTACTGTTTGAACTTCCCTGTCCCTGAAAAAAAAGAAAAAAAAAAACCCAAATACTGTATGATTCCGCTTAAATGAGGAACTTAGAATAATCAAATTCATAGAGACAGAAAGCAGAATGGTGGTTCAGGGGGAAGTAGGAGTTATCGTTTAATGGGTATAGACTTTCAGTTTGGGAAGAAGAAAAAAGTTTTGAAGATGGATAGTAGTGATGGCTATGCAACAATGTAAATGTACTTACTGCTACTGAACTATACACTTAAAAATAATTAAAATGGTAAATTTTTACCACTTTTTTAAAAAAGGTAACTATGGTCATTAGTGGTTATTCTTGTGCATCTTATTTATCTTTGTATCTACATGAGGGAATACAGATATAGATTCTTATCCCTGCCTTTTTTTAACCAAAGGTAGTACACTACATGCTGCTTTCATTCTCAACACCCCCCATCAACCCTCAGCCCCCTTAGCCCAAGATGCACCACAGAAGCCAGCAGCCACAGAGTATCTTCACAGGTCTCACCTCGTCCTCCCCTCCTCTGAAGACTTCTGGGGCTCCCCACTACCCTCAGTACGAAGCCCACAGTCCTCAGCCAGTCTTTTCCAAGACTTGCTCCAGATACCCGCTTCACCCTTGGCTATCTCATGCCACACAGTGTGGCCACAATAGTGGCTTTCAGTTCAGATCCCTTGAAAGCCTCAAGTTTTGGAGCTCTGTAATTTTTTTCATGCCTTTTTTTTTTTCCTGGCTGGAATGCCTTTCTACCTCATCACCTCCTTCCCAACATCTCCATTTTTTAAGATGTTGAAGGAGGGGATCCTAACTCATCTCTTTAGACTCCTGCACAGGAGCCTGGTATCATTAGAGCTCAATAAATCAATGTTTGTTAAATGAATAAAGCTACCTTCTCAAGCCTAGCTCAAGTATGTGGGGCTTAGGGGCAGGGGTAGTGTGTGCAAGGGAAGTTTGGGGAACACGGCCATTCTACTCTCTATTCTGAATTCCTTCGGAATCCACGCCAAAGTTCCCTCTTCAAAGTCGTAATGGACTGAGAACCTCTGGTCTGGCTGGAGATGGGAGAATGAGCCCCCACTGGGTTACAGCCTTAGTTGAGTCACTACATGCCAATGCTTTCTTTGAAAAAACATGGTTTTGTGCAGGTTCTCCTGAAGGCGAATCTGGGAACGGAAGGGAAGATGGGCTGGGGAAGAGAAAGGGACTCGTGAAGGATTCTGGGACTTATGAAGGAGGAATCTCTTGAGAGAACATAATCTAGTAGTTTGTCACTGTAATTTTTGCTGTAGCAAAGTACTGTATGTACAATTGTTTACTTGATTTTTCTTTAAAAAAATTGAGCCACATTTTAAACTTAAATACTTAGTCTTGCCTCATTCTAAGCATCCATTTCTGTGAGATCGCAGGTCTGATGTTCCAATTATATTTTTAACAGCAAAATTAATACTGTTAAGTTAAAAAAAGTTTCACCTGTGTACCAACTTAAGGCATATGAATGACGAAGGCCTGGGAAGCTGTCAGAGGCTTGGGGGTCTCAGAGCCAGGAAGAAGCTACTTCAGAATTTTCACCAAGGCTGAGCTTTAAATGCTTGGGAGCCTTTTGGACGGGAAGCCAGCCACAGAGTGATATCAAGCAAAAAAATCCTTTGAAAAGGAGACAAATGGTTTGGACTTGAGGATGAAACTGGCAAGGACGGGTGGTGACCCAAGGGTGGGGCTCTGGGAGGAGGCAGAGAGTAGCAGGGGTGAGGCACCGGGCAAACAGGAAGGCTCTGAATCCCGCCCCAAGCCCAAGCCCAAGCCAGCCAGCGTGGGGCTGTGTTCCTGCACCTCACCAGGTTTGTGTGCTCCCGGCCCTGATTCCCTCTCACTGTCATAAAACAGGCACGCCTTTAAAACCGCCAACCCCAGGTGCAGAGCAGCTCTAGGACAGGTTAGGGAAGGGAAGCTAGAAGAGAGCATGGAGGTTTGTTCTTAGGATGGCGTGTGGAAGGGAAGCCTTTTCCTTCCTGGGGGTGGTAGCAGCTGCAGGAGAAAGAGTGCTTGAAATAAGCCTTCCATGAAGGATTTATTGAGTCTTCACTTTTCATCCCAGAACCGAAAGCCTCCCTGACAGCCGATAGTCCTCAGTGCTTGAAACAGATAAGGCCAAATTCAGAGATGGAGTGAAAACAAAATTTATATTATTTCCGATATAAAAAAATAGCACTTATTGAAAAAATGTGGAAAATTCATAAAAGCATAGATGAAAAACAAAAACATAAGCTCTACACTGCCTCCGCAACTATCATAAATATTTTGGTGTTGAATCTTCCAGCCTCTCTTTATATAATAATGTATATACTATATACGTTTATGTTAAAAGTAATTACATTATATATTGCATAATTATAATTTTTTTAAGATAAGTGGGATCACCTTGGATAAATACCTTTAGGACCCGATGTTTTTCAGTTGTTATCTTGTTATTCCCCAATAAACATTCTTTTACACCCTCATTATTAATGGATGTAGTCATTTAATTAATCTATTGATTGATATTTAAGTTGTTTCCGATTTCCCCTATTATAAAAATTCTGCATTAAGTGTTTTTGTTGCAAAATCTTGGTGTTTCCCCTTAAAATAATTATTAGAGATAGAATTAATGAGTCTAAGTATAATATAATTTTAAAGACTTGTGATAAATACTGTCGAATTTCCTTTCATAAAGGTTATACCAGTTTCGACTCCAGCAGCATATGAAATTACCACTTGTTACCCTCACTCACCTTACCTGGGTATTATTATAACTTTATCTTCACAAAACAAAAACAAACTTAAAACCTTCCACTTCTCTCTGTCATCACCATCAATATCCAGCTCGAGACACCATCCGCATATTGTTGAGAATGCTACGATAGCCTTTTAACTTCCCTTCCTGTTTCCACTGTCCTTCCTTCACCCTACAACCCATGGCCTGTTTTCCACAGAACAGTCTGTTATCTTTTTTAAAAAATGTACATTAGACCTTTGTTTCTTTTAAAAAAAAAATTATTTATTTAAATTAATTTCAAGCATGCAATACATTGGTTAGACATCTATATAGTTCATAAAACGATCCCCCCAATTGCTCCCTCTCTCCCCTGGCCCTCCACCTAGCCATCATATTAATGCTAACTGCATTCCCTCTGTTGTGCTCCCCATCCCCATGACTAACTATCAACTACTAATTTGTACTTCTTTAACCTTTCACCCCATTCTCCCAGCCTCCCAACCCCTCTCCTCTCTGTTGATCTTTGCTTCTGACATAGTGGCTTGTATCAGACTAGGATTCCTTTAGAGAAAAATGTAAAAATTAGATCACACACACAGCTGTTTTAAGCCTTCAGAAAGTAGCCAAAAATGGGCAGAACTTAAGTAACCATGATCCTGTACAAGAAAGAAAACACTTTGAGATGAGGAGAATCTTCTCCACGGCTTTTTCTTCAGAAAATTCCTTAAGGAATTTTCTGATTTGATTGGGAGTCATTAAAGATGAACAGAAAATGGTGGCCTAAAGTTTTGGTATTACCACAAGGCTCAAAAATTAGAGTTTAGACATGGAAGAAAGATCTGGCAAACATTCTAAAGTTTCAGTTCAGACTCCTGAAGGATTATGACTTATGAGTTAGGGCAATCCAGAAATAGACCAACCCATACAAAGCCTGGAACATCTCAATTTCTGATTGGATCAAATGATTTGACCCTACTCTAACTACTTGAGGCGGGAGGCGGGAGGCGGGGGGCGGTGGGGGGGAGGGGGCAGACCTCCAGAAATATATATCTCTTCTGGAGAAATAACATTATCCAGAGCCTCTACAATTTTTAAATTTACCCAGCCTCCAGCAATTAACAAAAATTAGAAGCTATGCTAGGAGACAAGACCAAATAAATAAAACCAAAAGAAAAAAAATAGATGATAGTATCGGATTTACAGGAGAAAAAGATATTGGTATTATTGTACATGAACTATAATATCACATTCAAGAAAATAGATGGAGAAATAGAAACAATATTTAAAAGAACCAAATGGAAATTCTAAAATTGAAAAATACAATTACCGAAATTAAAAAAAAGAAACTATAAATGGGTTTAACCTCAGGTTAGATAAAACGAAAGAAAGGATTAGTTAACTGAAAGATAGGTCAGTAGAAAATATTCAGTCTGAAGCATAGAATGGGAAAAAGGGTGGAAAATACAGAAAAGAGCATGAGAAAATATGGAATGTGGTCTAAAGGTCTAAATACATTTAATTGGCGTCACTTAAGAGAGTGAATGACTACTTCAGAACAGTAGTTGAATAGTTACTGATAACAGATTTTACAATATTATTTAAATACATTAAACCACTGATTCAAGAAACTCTGTTTTAAACCAAATAAATACAAAAATATCCACCTAGGCACATTGTAGTAAAACTTCCAAAAACGAGAGACAAAGAGAATTTTAAAAATTTGTCTGAGAAAAAAAAATACAGTACCTTCAGAGGAGCAATGATACTGACTGCTCACTTTCAAGATAAAGGTGGAATCCAGGAAACAGTGGAAGTCAAGAGTGTGTGTTATAGTCTTTAAAGGACTGAAAAAATATAGCTACCAATCTAAAATTTTATACAGAAACAAATATTCTTAAAAAATGAAGGTAAAACAAAGAGATTTACAAATGAAAACAGAATTTATTGTCAAGAGAGCTGTACTATGAAAATAATTCCAATGGAAGCAAAGAAATACAGTAATAAATGAATAAGAAGTAATTGTGTAGGAAAATACATGAATATTGACTGTATAGAACAAAAATATCTTAAGAGTTTAAAAATATACAAAAAATTAAAATATTTGACATTAATAGCCAAAAAGTAGGAAAGGGATAAGTGGAGTTAAATTGTAAGATTCTTGCATTATCCAGGGAGTGGTAAATGTACAAATTGTAGTAGACTAATAATTCAAGGATCAATGTGGTAATTTTTTGATAACCATTAAAAGAATAATAAAGTAATATATAATTAAGAAACTAATGAGAGAAATAGAATAATTTTTAAAAATCTAACTTAAAAATGGTTTAAAGTAGGGACATTTCTTAAAAGTGTCTCTGACTATTTGTATTTCTTTTGCTATGAACTTATATCTTTTGCTGAGTTTTCTATTTGAATGGTTTCCTTTTCTTATTGCTTTTAGATGGATATAAATATAGGTAAATGGAAATGTGTCCATGTGAATGTTTCAAATACTTTCTCGCAGGGATCAGTTTTAAATCTTTATGCCTTGGTTAGAACACTAAGGGCCTGGTTTGACCACTTGCTTTGACATTAGTGAGAAGAGGTCTGTTGAGTCACATGCTTTGTACCCAGTTGGAGCTCAACAAATGCCTAATGAATTGAACTGACTCGAGAAGGTCCAGGGGCTAAACAAACATGGGGTGCTACATCATTGTCATTTAGAGTAAAGATTTGTTCGAAACTATGACAGGAGTAGTGAATGGTGAATGTTTTACCTATTTCCTGTTTGCTCCAAGTGAGAATACTTGCCCGTGGCTTGCGGCTGCAGCGTTTACCCCGAGATAACTCGCGGATTACAGTCGTAACCTTACCCCCAAGTTTGCCATGAAATATCTCCCTTTTATGGTTATTTTTGCATTGCTCTAGTATTCTATAGTCTTTGGAAACAAATGACATCATTTTATTTGTAGCATTCTGTTTTTAGTATTTTGATCGCTGAAAATGTCAAATCCTAGAAAATGAAGCATTTCTATCCGTGGTGTTAAATGAACTCTGGCAGTGAGTTGCACTTTTTTTTCCCAAATGGGCAAAGGGTTGGCCAAGGAAGAAGCAGAAATAAACCATGCTGGGAAGAACTACAGGAATCCTCAAGAGTAGGTTTGGCCAGCCACAAACAGGTGAGCTGCCGCTCTGGAGGAATGAGGATGGATGCCTGAGAGCAGAAATGTGTGACGCATACCCCAATCAAGACCAGTAGGTGGCGATCTAATGATGTCCAATTGCAATCCAGACTTCAGGGCCAAGGTCTTGCTTGAGCACCCAGAAAATAGAAACTGACCAAGGCCCCTGGAGACTCCCAGCCTTAACTTTTTGGCTCTGTGCTTCCTCCAGAGGTGAAGTATCAGAGACTGTGTTTTTTTTTTTAATTTTTTAATTTTTCTATGTTTGCTTTGCCCATGGGTGCCTGTATAGCACCATCCATTCAATTCAGTTTAGACTAGTGTGGCTCAAATTTTGATGAGCAAACCAATCACCTGATTCTCTTGGGAAAACATAAATTATGATTCAACAAGACTGAGGTGGGGCCTGATGTTCTGCATTTAACAAGCTCCCTGACGATGACTCACACTCAGTCATTCTAACATTTACAACACGCTGCCTGCAAGGACCTCATCTCTGTGCAACATGGGAGGTGGGAGTGAGGACTCCTCGGTTCTCCCCTCAGAGAGTTTACAGCTTTCTAGAGTTAAATCCCATTGTAATGTCTGCACAAGATAAGAGTATGCATCCACTTACCGCGTGACCTTGGGCAAGTTGCATGACCTCTTTGGGTCTCAGTTTCCTCAGCTGTAAAATGGAATAGTAAGAGCTTCTACTTATTTGAAGAGTTATTTGAAGGTTAAAACAGGATATTTTATATAAAGCACTTAGCACAGTGCCTGTAATAGTAATAGTCAATCTCAACGAGTCTTGGGGTACGCTAAGAAGTATGGAGCTTGGTGGGCAGTCCTGGTGAGGTGGTAAAGTAAAGAGAACAAGAGGTAAGGGACAATCTTTAAGAAGGTACCATTGTTGGAAAAGAAGAGAGTCAGGGATGTGAGGACAGAGAGCCGGAGGAGGGCATGTCTCCTGATCAGTGGCAAAACTATGGGTTGCTTTTAAGGGAGATTTAAGTATGCTGCAGGCTAAGCAGGCTTCTTTCTGGAAATGGTTAGGGTACATGGGAGCAGGACTTCAGGCAGATCTAGCTTTAGTTTTCAGCACACTCCCCCATTTCACATCTTTAGGGGTTTTAGGGGATTTAGGAGGAGCTAAGAGGAGCCAAGGATCACCCTGGCCCTGCCCTCATGCAAGGCTTTGCCACAGCCTGCACAACTTCAGCCTCATTGCTATGGAGTCCTCAACCCAGGTACCTGAGTAGATGCTTTAAATATGTTGGTGTTTCCATAGCATCTCGAAGGTCCAAGAACATTTAAAGACTAACTTTCATTACTAAGCTCCTAGGGATACAGAGACAAATTCATAGCACCCCTATCCTACCCTGGGAAAGGAATCATCAATGAAGAGTCTCAGCAGCGGTTCTTAACAATAGTTCTTTTCCTATATGGTTAGCCTAAATGACACATTAGTCCTGTAGCCACTGTGGAGGTGACAGGGTGACTCTTTAGACGAGGTAGTCTGATCTGATAAAGACTGAAGGAGTGGGTCAGATTTGGAGAAGCAGAAAGGAGGAGGAATACCATCGACTGTTAAAGATTGACAAATGGGACTGTATAAAGCCTGTTATACACGTTATCTCATTTAAGCCTAAACAATGCCGTGAAGTCAGTACTGGTCTCACCTGCATCTCATAGGTGGGGAAAATGAGACTCAGAGATACAAAGCAGCTCATTCAAGGCCTTTCAGCTAAAAGTAGTAGGTGGAGGCTATCTGACTTTGCTTATTCTCTTAAGTACCGCGTATGTGCTTATGCCAGGGTCTGTGCATCTCTTCTCTTTAATAAGTGACAGCTCCTGCCTTTGCCCTTCCTCTTTAAATTCAGGGACAGAATATACATGCCTGCGGTGGAAATGGGGACTCTTGAAAGCCTGGCTAAAGAGGTAGGACTTGAATTTCTTTTTCTCCATCCCCAGCACTGAAGTCTTACTCAACTCCAGCTGAGCAATGAGGCTGGCAGGGTTGCCTCACTTCTAGAAGGCAGGCTTCAGCCTTCCTGGCCCAAACCCACTTCCTGTCCTTGTGCCTCTTTTGTCAGAAGGTGATTCTCATGCTTCCTGTTGACTTCTGCTTCGTTTCAGCTGGTTCAGAGCTGACCCCTGTGTGCTGCTGTTCATCTGATCAGTGAGGCCTGGGACACGGGACCAGGTACACTGGGGTAGTGGGGGTTTCTGCTCAGAGAAAGTCTGGGCTAGGTGAGGGCCAGCCTGAGACATACCAGAGTGGGGGCCTCCTGATGGTCTGGAGGACCCTGTCTGTCTATGCAGTAGGGGAGTGTCAAAGGCTAAGGTTAGTTTGTGCAGTTAGTTATGTCCCTGTTGGGGTGACACCAGGTATTTGCTTTGGTGGCTTCCTAAAATCCCATTGTCCACATCTCTCTAAGATCTCGTCAGCTTGATGTGGTTTTCCACTTCTTGGGCTGCCCAGGTTGCAGAGAGGGCTTCATCCTCTTTGAATTCAGACAGGTTTATCTGGGTCTGACTGAGACATGGTTGGTGTGAGGCTTGAAATTGCACTGAGCTGAACAAGTTAGAGGTTTATGATTAAGTCCTGGCTCCTTATTTTACTTATGGACAAGTCACTTCCCTTTCCTCTGAACCTGTTTCCTCATCTACAAAATGGCAAAATATCCCTATTTTGTGGGATTTTTGTGATGCTTAAGTAGGTCAATGACTGTGAAAGTGTTTTGTTAACTGAGAGATGGTATTCTTCAGGGTTTGAGCTTACTTTTATTTCATTTTCTAAATGGAACCAGACTCTTTTTAATGATAATACGATAGTTGAAAAAATCCAAACAATGCAGAGAAAGTGAAAAGTTTTATAATTCCATCCCCGAAGATTACTGTCGACACATTGGTGTATAGACTTTTAGACTAAAACGATTAACAATTTTTTTATTGTGGTATAATATACATAACATAAAATTTACCATTGGTGAGTGTACAGTTCATCACTACCATCCGCCTCTAGAACTTTTTCATCTTCCTAAAGGGAAACTCTATACTCATTAAACAATAACTCCTCACTCTCCTCTTCACCCAGGCCCAGATGACCACCATTCTACTTTCTGTCTCTATGAATCTGACCACTTTAGATACCTTGTATAAGTGGAATCATATAGTATTTGTCTTTTTGTGACTGCCTTATTTTGCTTAGCAAAATGTCTTCAAGGTTCACCTGTGTTGTAGCATGTGTCAGAATTTCCTTCCTTTTTAAGGCTGAATAATATTCCATTGTATGTATATATCGTATTTTGTTTATCCATTCATCTGTTGATGGACATTTGGGTTGTTCTACCCTTTAGCTATTGTGAATAATGCTGCTATGAACATTGGTGTGCAAATATATCTGTTTGAGTTTTTGAATTCTTTTGGATGTATACTCACAAGTAGATTTGCTGAATCATATGGTAATTCTATTTTTAATTTTTTGAGGAAACTTCATACTGTTTTCCATAGTGGCTGCACCATTAACATTCTTACCAGCACTGCACAAATATTCCAATTTCTCCACATCTTCATCAACACTTGTAATTTCCTTTTTCTTTTCTTTTCATTTTTTTTTTTTTTGACAGTAGCCATCCTAATGGGTATGCAGTGGTATCTCGTTGCATTTTGATTTCCATTTCCCGAATGATTGGTGATGTGGAGCATCTTTTCACGTGCTTATTAGCCATTTGTGTATCTTCTTTGGCAAAATGTCTATTCAAGTCCTTGTAGACTTTTAAAACAAATATTTTTATGTTAAACTCTGCTCACTATTCTGTAAGCTTTTTCTTTTAATAAATCTCTTGAGTATCATCTCACATTAATTTATAAATATCCACCTTGTCTTTCTTAACAGCTGCATAGCATTTCGGTACAGGGATGTACCATAATTTATTAAACCAGTCTCCTGCTGATGGGTGTTTAGGTTGTTTCCAATTTATTGGTATAATAATAATCAATGCCACAGTAAACATCATTGAACATACATCTTTGCATATAATCATTATTTCCATAGGATAAATCCTTAGAAGTTAATTTCTGGGTAAAAAGTTATACACATATTTATAGTTTTGATTCAATTTTCCAATTTGTTCTAATAAGTGTCATACCACTTTATCATTTTACATTTCATATCCACTTTTATTAAAACAACACAAAGCTTGCAGTGAAAAATAGCAATTCCCTGTCCCACCTCCCACTTCCAAGTTCTCTCTGTCAGAGACAAACATTTTCAATTATCTTAGTTTCTATTTCCAAATAAAATGCCTATATGACTATTTTTTCTATTTTTGTCACTATCTATTGATTTCTTATTATGAAAGGTAATATAGCACTGTTACATCACACTATCCACATTATTGCTCCCCATCTTTATATGATTATAACACAAATTTTGGTTGAATCAATATTCATGTTTATGTTATATATGTAAGCATTGTTTTCTGAGCTACATGGCATTATTATTATTATTATTATTATTATTATTGCCTTTCCTTTGCCTATTTCTCCCCCTTAGAGTTGACAGTTGTCTCAGTTTTTCATTTCCTTAATTTTTATATACATATCAATGAATCTTCTCCCATAGCGATATTAAATTGGTGGTAATGTGATAGACATATCAGATAATTTCTCAATTTCTATCTTTTATTCCTCAGACACATCTCCCTGTAGCCTCATCCTCCTGCTCCAGTTTGGGCTGGTTGTTCTCTCGTCCCGCTGCTCAGTGTTGTCCTGGCTCATCCCTAACATCGTCTTAGGAATTCCTTTTTCACTCTCCTATGTGGTTCCTTTCTTCTTTGACCCCAATTTCATTTTTTTTGTTGCCATTTTGCATTTTAAAAATTGTGATAAAATACACATAACAAAAAGTTTATCATTTTAACCTTTTTTAAGTGCTCAGCTCATTGGCATTAAATACATTCATTCCCAAACTGGATTTCTGTACCCATTAGACACTAACTGCCCAGCCCCTGACAGCACCCTTTTACTTTCTGTCTCTATGATTTTGAGAAGAATCATATAGTATATGTCCTTTTATGGGGATCTCACATTTTCTTCTTTATTTACTTCCTTATTTAGGTGGCATACATTTCCTAATACATAAGAAAAATTTTTGAGGTTTCTACTGTTTGAAAACAGCCTGTATTTTATCCTTATACTTGTTTAAAGGTCTGGCTAGGGTCTGGCTAGATTTAGAATACTGGATTGGAAATAATTTTCCCTTGAAGTTTCATTCATTTATTATTTATTTATTTATTTATTTATTTATTTATTTATTTATTTATTTATTTATGTGAGGCAACCCTTGGTTGACCTCACAGATTGCAAGTTTACAATCCCTTATTTTTTTATTTAGTTTTTATGCCTATAGCACCTGGTCTTCCTAGGTAGTCTCCCATTCAAGTACTAACCAAGTCAGACCCTGCTTAGCTTCCAAGATCAGACAGGATCAGGCTTGTTCAGGGTAGCATGGCTGTAGAACTTCTCTTGCAGTTTTAAAGGCAATACTTCATTGTCTTCAAGCTTCTAGTTTATCGTTGAGAAGTCTTATGTTATTCTGATTCTTGATCTTGGGGACTTGGTTTTAAGTCTATGGACATTTTTAAGATTCTCTCTTTATCCTTGGGGTTCTGAAATTTCATTGGTGGGTATTTTTTCATTTATGGTGCTGTATACTCAGGAGACCCTTTCTATGAAAGTACTAATATTCAATTCTGAAAAAATTTCTTGAATTATAATTATCTTAAAAATAATTTATTCTTCTTGTTTTCTGTTCCCTCTTTCTGGAACTCCTCATATTTTGATGTTGGACTTTGGGTTTATCCACTCATTTTCTTCCTTTTAATTGCTTATTTGGGAAATCTGTTTTTTGTTCTACTTTTGGGGAGATTTTCTCAATTTTATGGTCAGACGCTTCAGCTGAATAGTTTTATTTTAACCCTCATTAAAAAAATATTCTTGTTCTTCCTCCTTTTGTAGCCCCATGTTCTTGTTTCATGGATATAATATCTTTATTTCTCTAAAGACATTAAAATTTTTCTTTTTCTAGCTTGCTTCTGCTCCCTGCATTGTATTTATTATTCCTGAATTTCTTTTATCGTATCTTTCACATTGGAGGCTTTCTTAAATATTTGATTCCTTGTCGAATGTTCATTTTTATGATCAAGGAACTAGGTGCTGGTTGGAGGTCCTCTCTTTTGCATGTGCGCGCGCTCTCTCCTCTGTGGGGTAATCAAGGGGGCATACCAGACCATGTGGTTGGGAGACCTCTCTGGAGCCTATTGAGTTCTTTTGTGTAAAACACTCTGGTCTCCTGCCTGGATGCTACAGTCCAGGCTGCCAGAATTCTGGGAGGCCATTGGGGAAGGAAGCTAGGGTCTCATCATTCAACGTGTAGTCTTTGAAGAATCCTCCTTCCCTCTATCCTGCTTCCCTGATCTTTAGAGTGTAGTAATTTAGCCTTGCCCTCTATATGCCAGTGTCCCCAGATCTGAAGCTTCTCTGGTTTAGTTTCTCCTGAAGATAAACCTCTTCTTCTTGCTTGTGTGGGAGAGAGATAAATGCCTTGGTTTGTCAATTGCCCTGGCTATGAAGGCCATGTCTAAGTGCTTTGTAAATACATCATACTTCCTGTTTTTAGCCCCACCCAACCCTGTCTTCTGATGTAGCTAGCACCTCCAATTCCTGAGCCTTTCTGGGGTTCAGAGGCACAGCACTGCTTACTTCTGGTTGGCATTAAGTTTGCAGTCTTCTCTAATCCACCCATTAGCTGCCACTCAATTTCCACCTTCCAAGATTCTGTTGACATCTCTTGTCCACTGTTGCCTCCTCTTCTGTTCTCTGTCCTTGTGGTGTTCGCTCTTTTAAAATACTTACCCTGTCTTTTTTTGTGCTGTTTCAGGAGGAATTAATGATACATGTATTCAATCCATCATGGTAACTGAGATGGTTATAGCATTTTCATTTCAAACAGCATTGTCCAAGAGTATTGGCTTCCTCACACTTTTACCAACACTGGGCATTATCATTTGTTTTAAACTTTGCTAATTTGATAAACAAAAAGTGATCTTTGTCACTTTAATTTACATTTTTAGAAGTTAATAATATGTTCTTTTTATGTGTTTATTGGCCATTCGTGTGCCTTTTATTTATATCCTTTGCTCATTTTTCTGCTGGGGTAGGATAATTGTTAAATTTTCAATGTATAGCCAGCTCTGTAAAGAAGTTTAAGGTCAATCCCTTATTTTCTTGTATATGTAGTCTCAAAGTACAGGCTTCAGAAAATAGCAATTCTTAATGACTATGTCTAAAATTTTTGATGATTTTTTTCCTTTCTTAATTATAAAAGTAATCTGTAGAAATTTTCTGTAGAATATTTGGAAAAAACAGATCAAGACAAAAAAAGAAAATATAGATCACCCAGAGATAGCCACCAGTTTTAAATATATCCTTCCAGTCTTTTATTCTGTGGGTATGTCCATATAAAAATAAAGCAGAGTCATTTTATTTTGTATTCATGCTTTCGATTTACTAAATCATAATTTGTTCTATTATTATACATTGTTCTATGACATCATCATTAGTGGCTATGTGGTATTCCATTTTGCGGATATATGATCATTTATTTAGTCAATACTCTATTGATGGATATTTAGGTTCTTATTGAGTAAAATTATAATTTACAAGTTTCTTTTGATCATGAAGCCATCTAACCTTATTTCTACTGTGTATTGCTTAGCAATCTCTTTTTTTTGGGGTGGGGGAAGGATAAAGATAAACTTTAATGCTTTTCTGGTTAAATTATTACTAATCCCAAATTAATGAATACAGACTCATGGAGATTTTCTAGCACTTTCTGTCTTTTTTTCTGTGTTCCTCAAAGGATGGTCCGTATACTATTGGTGGAATGGAAAGTGATGTTATATGGTAACAGAGAAGGAGAAGGGTCACTCTGAGATTCTCATTATATTCCTCCACAATTTTTCATTAGAGAAACATGATGAGGGGCAAAAGTATCAGCAAAGAGTCATGTTTAGAATGATGAGAATAAAGAAGCAGATCAGGCAGGCATCCGAAGAAATCATCCAAGAAAATAATAGCTTAAAAGAGAAGAAATCTGAAAGGACAAACTGGTCTAAGAGTCGAAGACCTGAATTCTGTCCCTCAGTCTGCCACTGTGTCCTTGGGCAGCTTGCTCAATCTCTCTGATTTCCTTGTTGTCATTCCTCATCTCAGGTGGATTTATAAGTTCAATGGCATCTTCTGAGGTTCTATGAATAAAGACTTTGTCACACTGGCTATGTGATCCTGGACAAGTTGCTTAACCTCTCTGAGCTACTTCCTAATATTGTTGTGACTAGATGTGTGTAAAGCACTTGTCATAGGGCCTGTCCCATACTAAGCATCCAATAAATGAAAGCAATTTTTATTTCATGCCTATTGTTATGTAAGAGAAGGACAATTATCCCACACACTGTGTAGGAACTCTGTCTTCTCAAAAGTGTTTTTCACAGTTCAGTCTGCAGCTGGGACAGAAGCCAAGGGGCATAGGTACAAAGTCACCACTAGCTACAGACCTCCCTTTTCAGTTCATACTTTTTAAGGGCTTGGATGCTGTCCAGATGTGTGTCGGATAAACAGGCAACTGTTTAATACAGATAAGTAGGATGCATGAATGTTAGTTGACAAGGGAAGCAATAGGAACCTCCACTTTTCAAATGTAAAATATCCATGAGTGTAACTGAAAGGGAACTGACTGAGCCCTAGATTGTATGAATCACCAATGTAGGGATGTTATTAAGAAAAAGCTGACATACTTTCAAGTGAATGTAGTTGGAGTTTTGCTCTTTGCTGCTGTGCATTTTTGGACAAATTACCCATTTCTGTAAAATCAAGAGGCTGGATTCTATTTCTGTTCCTCAAAGGATGGTATACTATTGGTGGAATGGAAAGTGATGTTATATGGTACAGAGATGAACATTTTACATTTTAATAGTTATGTATTTATTTTGTGGAATAGTAGGGAAAAATGACCAGCAATCGATTTCATGATTTCATAGATATGATTGTTTAGGATAGGGCTAATGTATGATTTAAATTCATTTTTTTAAAAAGTGAGTCAATTCAAAGAAAAATTCAAAGATGATATTCAGAAATGGCAAATATTGTGAAAGAAGTAAATTGGAACATCACATATGGTAGGCAGCATAATAGCCCCCCAAAGAGGTCCACTCCTTATCCCCAGGACCTGTGCATGTTACCTTATATGACAAAAAAGGACTTTGCAAATGTGATGAAGTTAAAGATTTTGAGATGGGGAGATTATTCTGTTGAGAAAAACTCTGATCTCCTGCCTGGAGGCTACAAGCCAGGCTGCCAGCATTCTGGGAGGCCATCAGAGGAAGGAAGCTGGGATCTCATCATTTAATCTGTAGTCTTTGAAGAATTCCTCCTCACTCTATCCTGCTTCCCTTTAAAATGTAGTGACTTAGTCTTGCCTTCTGGTGTGCCCAGTGTCCCTAGCTCTGGATCTTCTCTGGTTTAGTTTTTCCAGAGAATAAACCTATTCCTTCTAGCCTGCTGGGCTGGATATCTGGGCAGGCCCAATGTGATCAAAGGGGTCTTTATAAGAGGGAGGCAGGAGGGTCAAAGTCAGAGAAGGCAGTGTGATAACAGAAGCAGCTATTGGAGTGATGCAGCTACAAGGAAAGGAACACTGTGGACTCTAGAAGCTGAAAGTGGCGAGAAACTGATTTTCCCCTAGGAACTTCCAGAAAGAACCAACCCTGCCAACAGGGTTTGATTTTAGCTCTGTCTCACTCTGGACATCTGACCACCAGAACTGTAAGAGAATAAATAAATTTGTGTTGTTTTAAGCCACTAAGCTTGTGGCGATTTGTTATGGCAACAGCGGGAAACAAATACACCAGACATTACGTATACTTGAAGTTCGTTCATTCTGCAAGTTCAGCAATTCCCCAGGAAATAGCAAAGGAATGTTGACATGAATGAGATGGTCCTTGGTCATCTACCCCTCCACCTATTTAGGAGAGGGCTGACCCTGCCATCACATTGGGCAAAATAGCCAAGGAGAGGCAGGGCTCTTCAGTGCTCCCAGAAGGGTGCTTGGCATCTAGATGATGGGGTGGGTCCTGACTGTTGGGAACTGTTCAACAGTATCATCTGGTTTACCTATGCATTTTATAGATGAAAAAACTGAGGCCCAGAGAAGGGAAATAATAAGTAAAATCATCTGTGATGGGGCTGATTTGGCTGAGAATAAAGAGCTGAATTCCTAAGGCAGTGGGAGGGAACAACAGTAGGCAGAGGTGCGACTGGTTTCTCACACCAGGGTGGGGAGCCCTGAGGAGGGGTAGGACCTAGCCATGCTGGGGGTGGAAGGTGGATCTTCCACCTTTGATCACCTTCTCTACATGTCTGGGCCTCTTGCTTTCACACTGCTTCCTCTAATATCCTTTATCAGGGTTTTAGTAACTATCCTGTCAACACTTTAGAAAACTGTTGAGACATCAATATGCTTGGAGAAAGGGCTCCCCTGCTTCCCCCATATCCTGACTTCAGCACTTAAGTTACTGTCTTCTCTTCTGACTGGCCTGCTCCCCTCCAAAGGGATGATTCTTTTCATAGAAGGGATGTTTCTACTGTGATTATCAAGAAAACTGGATGTTTCATTTCTGCATTTATGAATTGGCCTCTGGAGAATGGACACTCTTGAACAAAGCCCAATCTCCTAATTTTGAGCAGAAAATATCTGCCATCTATAGGCCACAAGATGCCCTTGTTGTGATTTTCAAAGTGGACCTCGAGATCTGTGTTGTAGTACACACAAATTGATGAAAACGAGTGTGAAATTTCCTCTGAGATCCCATGGTCTGTAATTTACCATATTAGGTTGTAGTTATAAATGATCAGGGAATTGTTCCCCTTAGCCAACAGTCACCAGACAAGTGACCCCCAGAGAAGCAAGCCTTACATTACAGGTAGTTCTACCACTCAGAGTTCCAGTTATTATGTTGTCAGTTAACAGGTGTTTAGAAAATGTGACGTTGAAAACATCGTAGGGTGGAAATTTTACGTCTGTAGAACCAGCATATATATATTTACAGGAAGGAATAACATCAGATTGGCCAATTAGGGAGTGATTGCAGAAGGAATTAATTCTTATGATCTATGCCACAGAATTGGGAACGCTCCTATTAAAACTCACTGATAACCAAAGTGTCCATGTCACTCTTGCATCTGCTGGAGTGACTTGGATGAAAGGCTGGATTTTAAAAAGTTCTTAAAGCCAAGGAAAATAATTTGCGAAGAATTTTGAGGAAATTATCTTGCTTCATTAAGTTTGGATACATTTTTATTTCTCTTCAGATAAATTCCTAGGAGAGGCTGAATCACTGGGGTTGCACATTTTCAAGTTTTTGGTTCATGCAAGTAAACTGCCTACCAGGAAAACTCACACCTAATGACATTCCCTTGGCACTGTTACAGGAGAGTACTGCTTTCTCTGTGCTTGTGCCTGCCCTTTGTAGTCTAATGTTTTAAAATCTCATACATTTGTCAGATGAAATATGGAATTTCTTCTTTGCTGTTCTACCTGGAATGTTTTTGATTCGAAGCAAGGTGGAATATGGTGTGTTTGTTTGCTACTTGTATTTTTAAATCTGTTAATTGCTTTTTGTTGCTCTTTTTTTTTTTTAATGGGGGAGTTCTATATTAGAGTTCTAAACGCTAAAATGCTTTGATGAAAGAAAGAAAGCAGCAGCAGAGGAGAGCATGAAAATATCTCAAACTTAAAAAACATTTATTACAAGTTTTTTATTTGTCCAACAAATGTTAAGTGCCTGCTACATGCTAGGCACTGCCCTAAATGTAACCCTAAATATAAAATAGTGAGAAGTCCTGGCTAATTTTTTTCTCCTCAGTACTTATCATTGACTAACATAGTAGAGTTTCTTTATGTTCTGTTTCCCCTCTATTTTCCATCTTTTCTGTAAACTTTTTTGTTAACTGCTCTATCCCTGGGTCCTAGAACAGTGCAAGACACTCAATAATATTTGCTGAGTAATTGAATACATGATTTTTCAGTCCCAGTAACTTTGACTCACTGGCTTACCTGGTAATGTGAATTTGGCTGAAATTGCCTGATACAATCAATTGGCTCAGGTTGGTAAGAAACATTCCATTTCTTTTAAGCCCTGCCATTTCATTAGAGTGATTTGAGAGAAGGTAAAACCAGTGCCACCTTGTCTGTATAAAGTCATATGAGCAGATATTGCCTTTGTCCAGGGATTGTCACACTGTTTATGTAGATGTGATGTCAACAGCCCTTGGGGTTGCCAGGTGTGAACCAAATTAGCAATTGACAGTGTCATGCCATCCTTTTCTGTGGCGGTAGTTGTCACTCTGGGGTGTGGGTAGTGACTGTGAAGGGGCTGGGGTTGGGGCCAGAGCTGACAGTGAAGGCTGAAGCTTGGGGGAGGGCAGACTTTGAAGGCAGGAAGACCACCAAGAAGCTATAAACAGTTCCAGAACAGGAGGAAGCCCACACTTCAGGTAAGCTGTTGGGGAAGAAACTGGGGTAGCTCCAAGAGGAGCTGGATATCAAGTTCCATCAGTAAGGGGGAAAAAATGGCTAATCAGAAACTCTTGAAATCTCAGTTTATACCCCTGCACCCCAGATGAGGATAAGGGTCCTCTCCTTCCAGGTACCAGTAAACAAGGCAGGACCCTGACAGGAAAGTCTGCTACAGCCTCAACCTAAATTGTCCTCATTTTTCTCACCCGCAAGAGTCACTTTTCAGCAAGCTACACCTGAAAACCTGCAGAGGGTGAAGCACCCTATTGATAAGAGGTCCTAGGGCCAGAAGCAGGCTGCATTCTCAGAGAGATACAAGGGAAAAGGGACGAAACAGCAAGGAGGTTTCAAACCTAAAATACCTCATAGCAAATACATTTTACCTAATTCTTGCCTTTCTGTTGACTTACAGCCAACTGGAGTTTGAAAATTAGGGGACAAATTCTGACAGAAGAGCTAGGTTGGGAGTCTGAGTTGCTTTGGGTAGCTGATGAGCATTATTTGTTCAAGAAGTTACTGAGGATGCAATGAAGACAACAAATGGGACTTTCTTTTCCCTTCAAGGGAGCACAAGGATACACTAGGCTGGGCAGTTTGTGGCTGGCTGGGCCAAGAGTCAGGGACCAACCAGAAGTGGGCATTTTTAAATCAAACATGAACTGGTTACCATTCCTCATCCCGAGTGGGGATATTTATCATCTGGTTGAAGGCTATGGCATTCTGTAGACCACCTAGCAAGTCATTCATTCAACCAAAATCTACTGAATGCCTACTGTATGCCAGGCACTATGATAGTAAGATAAACTTCTCTATTTAAGGCATCTGCATATATTTTTACATTCTTAATTTCACATCTCTGTTGTATTTTATATAGAAGCCCTTTACCTCAGAGATATGTCAGATTCATTTCCAGGCCATTGCAATAAACTGTGTCATGATCTTTTTGGTGGTAGAGGGCCTTGCCTTCAATTTGTAAAAAATGCAACATCTGTGAAGTGCAACAAAACAAAGCACAAAATGAGGCACAACTGTATTTTAACGGCTTTGACAATTTTTTTACAGAGGAAAAGGATCCTATGATTATTAAACCCCATTTTCACACAGGGAGTAGCCCCTGCCGCACCTTATCCTCTTACTCTGGTGTGTTTCTTTACAGCACTTGTCATGATCTGACAGAAATAAACATGTCTATTTGCTTATTGTCTGTCTTCCCCATTAGAATATAAGCTCCATGGGGATGGGGTTGAGAGTGGGTTGTGCCTTTTATAGTTATCTGGTTGAATCCCTAAGGCCTAGAACAAAGCAAGAACTAAACTCATAGCCGATGAATGACGGACTTTATAAAACCACTTCTCACCTCAAGGTCCAGGTGTATAACTTTTTAAATTAAAAAAAACCAAAACAAACTATTATCATAACCATTTTTTTTAAATTACAAAAGTAAAAGATGTTGTTTTGGGGATTGTAGGTGTTACAGACTGGGTTTAAGATTTGGGCTAGAGAAAAATCATAATTGTTCATGACCTGAATCCTTTCACCACCTGGCATTACCTAAGTTCAGCCTTTCACAACAGTGAAAATCTTTTCTCTATATGGTAATTTTTCTCAGAATTTGGGGCATTTTCCAGAAAGTGCAGTCTTGCGTTTGGGGTGATAGCCACCAAGACCATGACTCATTCTTTCACTTTCATTGAAGCATATTACACAAGTGTTTGCTAAGTGTGTGTTGCTGGGGGATATTAAGACAATCAGCATTGTTCCTGTGCTCAGTGAGCTTTGATTCCTGTGGGGAGCTCAGACACTTCCATGACCAAAAGACTGTGTTTAGCAAGTCTCCTGTGAACTATGCAGAGCTCTACTCGAGCTCGGAGGAAGCAGCACTCACTTTGGGGCTTTAGGTATTAGGGAAGTCTTCCTGGAGAAGGTAGCATATGAATGAGACTTCAAAAGGCTGAAGAAGGAAGGCTGGCCAAGCTTTTAGGGAGCAGCTATAGTGCGTAGGGCAGTGGGAGTCAATGAAAGGCTCAGAGAGGAAGGGCACTGTCCACTTGGGGCATGCAGTGCCAGACCCAGGTAGGTGAACTGTGGGAAATAGACCGTAGAGATGGGTTGGAGTTGCTTTTGGAAGGCCTTGAATGCCAGACTCTGTAGATTGCACTTTATCACAATGGCAACGGAATACCAAAACAGGTTTTAGAGCCAGTGATGCTCCGTACACTGTGAGATTTTAGAAAGGTTATTCTGATAGCTGTGTGGATTGCTGGTTTGCAACAAGAAATTAGAGGAAGAGAAGTTTGGGAAGGGAGGGGCAGATAAATAGGAGACTTTGGACTGGGGAGATTCAGGGGGAAAATACTGGGAGATGGATTTATTTGAGAGTTTATGAAGGGAAAGTCTTTCGGGTTTGACCGCATGAATGAAATGAAAGCTGTAGAAGGGAATGATTAACGGTGATTTGATGAAGCTTTTGTGCCTTAGTGACTAGGGGAGGATGACAATCTTGGCAGAAACGTGAAAATCATTTTGGAAATTTCAACTGGGGCAAACTGAGGATCTATTTGGAGTTTAGACATAAAGAGCCGGAGGTGGTGGTGGGGCATCTGGTGGACATGTCCAGCAGGCCATTAGTAATCAGCCAGCCATTAGGAGTTCCTTGCTCAGCCTGGTCTATGCCCCTAAAGCTTAGCAGAAAATACTGGTCAAAAAAATATGGAGAGATGAGGCTGAATTAAACCTTTGATTTTGAGGTGTCCGCTCATCTGATTCAATAGAGCAATACATATTCCCCATCTCTTCAGAGTTTTCATGGCAGGCCCATGTGCACCTCGTCACCTTTTGTGAGTGTGTGACGTTGCTGGAGTCCGGCATCCTCATTAGGTAGTGTCTAGACCTTTCCTAAGGCAGCAGGTCCACCTCCATGTCCCCCAGCGGTAGAACTTGGCCTGTTTCCCAAGTCTCAGAGTTTGTGGCAGGGAAGATGTTGGGATACTTGTGCATGCTCTCAGGGACTGTAACATTGACCCCTTTGACTCTGTCTAAGAAAGACCTTGTGCTGGGACCCATGCTTCAGCAAATCCTTTCCTTAATGGTTTACGGAGGCAGAGGGTAGGGCAACTGTCACTCACCTTTTCTACCTTCACAAAGCTGATTTTGTAACTTCTTTTCCCCTTAGAGCCTGCCTCAGTCTTCATTTCCACTTTATTTTCCCTAGATGGGCATACTGGAAGCAGGGAGTAGGGCAAAGGTTGCTGAGAAAGCTCAATCAATAAAGAGGAAAGAGATTAGCACAGAGCTTTGATACCTCTGAGGGTCCTGCCAAGCAAAGTCCATTCATTAAGATGGGGTCAACATACCAGTCCTGACAAACACCAGTTCTGGGTCCAGGCTGGGTGGGAGGGGTGGTAGCCTGGAAGATGACACCAACATTTTCTTCAGGGCCTACCATTAGGTGACTCACTGTGTTTCTCAGGACTTCAGCCAGGAGGCAGGGACAAGAGTTGCAGCCTTTATTTTTTCCTCTTGGGGTGGGACTGTTCTAGTCTTGGCACCTCCTTGCGTAATTACTTCTCTGCCTGTGATCTCATCAGCCAGAGCACAACTTCAGCCGGGAAGCAGAGCCCCAGAGCCTAAAAGAGCTTCCATGACATCCCAGGTCACTGGGCTTGGACTAAGAGCTGCTTGGGTTTAAACTCCAGCTCCTCTGGGCCTCAGTTTTCCAACATATAAAATGAAAGTAATAATTTCAGCCTTAGAAGTCACTTGTGAGATTGAGGGAGGTAAATGTATATAAAGCATTTAGCCCAATAATCTAGCCCAATAAGTGGTAGTTATTATTAATAGTCCCCTTTCTTGAGAGGCACTATAGTAGTAGCTAACAATGTGGTTTCTGGAGTAAGACAGTCCAGACTAGGTGGGTTTGAAACTTGAGTCTTCTTTTTTCTCATTGAGTGACCTTGGGCAACTTCATCTTGCTAAGTCTCAGTTTCCTCATTTATGAAATGGGAATAACAACAGTACCAATCTTACAAGGTCACTGTGAGGACTGAATTATGCAAACCAAGCATTTAGCACAATTGTTACTACATAGAAATGGTACAACAAAAATGAACTACTGTTATTATCATGATCTTTGCAACCCTATATCCTTCAGAGTCTAGCTCAAGGTGTCATCCTTCCCACAAACCCCATTAATCACTTCTCTGATTTTCATTGATTTGGATACCTCTTCCAATCCACCTTGCATTGTTCCTGTTTATGACCATGCCCTCAAAAATATAACTGGACCTTCCAGCTTCACTTTGCTCTCACCTTGAGGTCTGTCTTCATTAGTGTCTAAAAAACCTACAAATCCAATCCCAAGGGCACTGACATCAGAATTACATTGCAGTTGTCCATCCCCATTTCTCCCCTTTGTGAGATAGACTCCCTGCACCCCGCTGCCCCTTCTCTCTTCAAGTCCCCTAGGAGGACTATGTACAGTATATAAAATGGATTCAATTCCTTGGGGGCCCCAGGATGAACACATAGACACATTTAAGTAATATATACTTAGATATATAAAATATATGTTGATATATTTGTATTACCTTGGTTCCTTCGACGAATGCATTCATTCAACAAATATTTGAGTGCCCATTTTGTGTCTTGACCAAGCCATATTGGGATAAGAAAAGAATAAGACGTTCTAGCTCTCAAGGAACTTATTCTATTGAGGCACACGGAAGAAATATAAAATTTCAGCTATAAGAAGTACCCTAAACACAACACGTGAGAGAGTGATGAGAGGTACTAGAATACCCCTGGTATTCTATTGGGTGGTAGGGGGCAGACTCGGAGGTGAAATTCGAGCCGAAATTTATTTTATAACAGGAACACTGAAACATACACTTGAAGGATCTTGACAGCTGAAAAACGAGGAGGCAGGGTTCTCATCCACTGGGGCGCCACCTTCCCGAAGGGCAGCGCTTTTGGAGGAAGCGGGAAGGCCGAACGCTCTCACCTCGCGCACCGGGAGCGCCTGCGCAGAGGCCGCCGCCGCCCCCTGTGACGCCATTCTCCCCACGCCCCCGCCGGGGCCGCCCGCACTCTCGCGCGCATGCTCGGGCCCCGCCCCTGCGCGTCACAGAATGGCCTCGGACATCCAGGCGGACCCTGACGTGTTGGGGAGGAGCTGGGCACTGAGGTACGCGGAGTGGAGCTCAGGGCCGCCGAGCGGAGCTGAGCGGCTGGGCGGGCCTGGCCAGGCCAGCAGAGCGGAGACGTCGGTCGGGTGGCGGCGAACATGCGCTTTTGACACATTGGAGGTGAGCCTGCGGTTCGTGGCCTCTCCCAAGGGTGCTGGGCCGGGCCAGCGGCGCCGAGGCCTGTCCCTGGGGAGCCGGCCGGGCCCCGGGGCTGCCTGAGGCCCCTCTGGGCTGGGCTGCGGCTGGGTTCTGGGGCGGCCAGTCCGGGAGCAACTGTTCCAACCGCTCTAACTGTTCCCTGGTCCGAGGTGTGGTCCACCAGGGGCCTCTGCAAGAGAGCGAGCCCGGCGACCTCCGGAGGATGTGCCCAAGTCCGGGCGTGGGGTAAGGGGTGGTGTGGACCAAGGCCGGTACGTGGCACCGTGGGCCGGGGCGCTGGTGGCGCACGGAGTGTCTCAGTTTGAGGTGGCAGCGGCGCGCCCAACCTACCCCGCCCGCCGTCCCTTCCCCCTTAAATCTCTTTAGCTTGGTGGGTTGTTTGCAGCCAGGTTGAATTTGAGCTTTTTGCTTCTTTCCCGCTGGGGGCGAGAGCGGAAGCAGCCCACGTTGGGTTCCGATGGCATTCCCGTGACTCTCCGCACCAAACTGCTAATCACCCCTTTGGAGTTAAGAGAAATGTCACCAAACGTGTTTGGGTTGCTTGTGTAGCCTCTTTTTTGATGGTAAGCGAGGAAGTAACCCTTTAAGTTTTGCAAAAGAAAGTGAGTTCTTTCACTACCGATAATTACATTCCATTTCTGTAGCGCTTTCACACATTTCAGAACACTGTTGCTCTCTCTTTTGAATCTCATCACCCAGTAGATGTACCTGATTCTGTTGTTGCCTTTTGACAGATGCAGAAATTGAGCCCGGGTGGGGTGGGAAGTATCAAGTGATTTATACTGTGGATTCTACCAACTGGTGAGTTGGGTTCGCTTGGTTCAGAATTTACGTCTGTAGGCTCGGAGTTAGGGTTTCTTTTTGTGGGACTTTTATGCCCTTCTCAGCTGGAAAACAAAGCAGAAAATTTGACTTGCCAAAAATATCCCAGAAGCTAGTAGAAGACTTATTCAAATATTTTAGAGCAGATTTATCTAATATAAGAACTGCTACTCAGTTATATGAAAAATCCTACTCTGAAACTCGCTCAGAAGTTGCTGCCTAATTATCTTGTTTGATAAATTGTGTTGTTCTTAATCTACTTAGGAAATCATGAAGTTGGTAGTGTAAAATGTAGCATTAAGTCATGTATTGAAGAGAAGTAAAAGAACTGATACCCCTTCTGAAATTTTATTAAAATTAATTATTTAAAATTGGAAGTCATAAGGAATAGAGAAAACTTTTGGCTAGCCATGGTTAAAGGTTGACCTGGAAAAAGTTGCTAAATCTTATGAAGCTGTTCTCTTTTAGTTTCGTTTTGACTCTTAAATAAATTGAAGTTGAGTAAAGAATACTTAAACTACGTAGAAACCAGTAAAAACTTAGATCTTGCTTTCATGACATCTACAAAATTTTTATTCTCATTTTAAACCACACTGGGATAAATTTAATTACTTAAAGTTAAAACTTAATATTACTTTTGATATCAAAAGTTTCTGGACATTTCATAAGGTAGTAAAAAGAATTTGATAGGATCAAAAGGCAGATCATAATTGTGATTGACTTTGAAAAGTTAAAAATTCTGTAAATGTCTACCAAGAATTTTGATACAAAGAAGGGCATGTAATTACCTACAGTGAGGTCCAGAAGAACTTCCAGACTCTAGTGCTGTTCTACAACTATTAACAAGACAATATATAAAATGGATTTTCTTACAAAGAGTAGTTTCTTTGTAAATAAAGCATTTTGGATTTTCGGACAGGTTGTTTTATACCCAAATTAGTTGATTTGGCAGTTGCTAGATATCTGAAGATCATACAGTATGATAATGCCCCATGTAAAAGTTGTCATACTTTTGCGATTCACGTTCCATCCATATGAGCCATAGTATAGAAGGAAGATTTGGATATTGGAATACATAATTATCTGCCTTTATTTCAGCTTCAGAAGATTGTAGATATATCATTAAAGCATCTTTTTTTTTTCAGCAGTATAGTTTTCTATGTTGGCTAACTTTCTATAGCCTTATATCTCTGGTTACATAGTTTCAGATAACACAGTAAACACATCCTCCCACTGTAATTTGAAGCAAACTGAACAGACTGTCTTTGCAGTCTGAAAAGACCCCTGAAAAGGGTTTTTGAGTATCTGCAGTGGTAGCAATTTTTAGCATTTGTAAAAATTCAGTTTTTGGAAAGGGTACGTCTGATGAATAAAATTGGAATGATAAACCCGGATAATATCAATTAGAAAGCAGTAACAATGAGATGGGACCACAAAGAATTTTTTTGTTTAGTTTTTAATATGGCTCTTCAAGGCTATTCCAAAAAAGGTTTTCTCAATGTTATCAGTAATAATGATATCACTGGTAAATGCATGTAGCTTCCGGAAGTAATTAATTAATTTGAAGGGATCATTTTTATGATATAAATTCTGGAGCACATTTATCTTGTGGCATACTTCAAAGGTCTACTGCTGACTACCAGTTTTTTATAATTTAATGAAATTTATGTTGCATTTACTATGTGTCAGGCAGTGTATTAAGTAATTTACAAATATTAACTCACTGAATCTTCGTAACAACACCCTTTTTATTATTATCCTCATTTTATAGGTAAGGAAATGGGGCATTGAGTGGTTAAGTAAGATGCCCAAGGTCAACTAGTGAGTAGAGGAGTCTAATACAAACCCAGGCAGTTTGGCTCCAGAGTCGAGGCTCTTGCCTACTATGTTGTGCTTCTCCTACCACTTGTTTGCTGGTTAAATGTTTTTAATTGGCTTATTCTGGCAAAGATGATAGTCATTCTGGTAAAAGTTTTCTGGCATAGATTATAATACTGTTTGAGAAGCCAGTAAACAGGTTGTAAAAGTAGCCTGTTAGAAAAATTGTAGTCAACATTCAGTTCACATAAGATTCGGCAAGAAAATAGAGGTGCGTTTGGAAAAAAAAAAAAAAAAAGACCACTTTAAAATCATTTTGCTAGAATTATTTGACACTGAACTAAGTAGTTGGATAAGAAAGAGGATACAAAAAATAGAACTAGATTCTCAAGAAGTTTCACATGAAGAGCTATTTAAAACCCGAGTCACCAGGGGACACTGATGGAAAAGTTGGTGGTTGTATTAAGAGTATGGCCCTATTCAAGGATCAAAAATCAGGGACATATGGATACTTTTATAGTACACTCAGAGGTGTAAATAGTGAGATTCCTCAGGGAACCCTACTTAGCTAAGTGCTTCTCAAAGTTAATAACTACTAGTAGGTCCTCTGATACTATACGAATGGGTCAATAACAACAAAAAAGAGCCTCACACAGAAAAGTTTCAATTGGACATGTGAATGACAACATTTATAGATAAAAACAACCCTGACCCTATTTGTAGAAGGATTGGCTCCACATTCAAATATATTCGAATAAATGTTAGATGCCAAGACAGGCATCTAATAGTCATTATGGCCTTCCATAAGGACATTGGCCCATGGACCACACAATCACCAATATCATCAAGTGCTGCATAGTAACAGAATGGGTACTGAACACTTAAAAGGAAAAATTCCCTACCCATGAATAAAATGTCGAAATACTGAAGTAGCACCACTCAGCTCTGAAAAGGTATATGTGTAAACTAGAGCAGGCCCAAAGCATGACAAAAATGTTTAAGGAACTGAGATGGCTGCCAAATGAATATGAGCTAAGAAGATAAATACTCATTTTGAGAAGACCAAGACTGAGTGGTATTATCATCAAAGTCTACAAAATTAGAAAGGGCATAAAAAAAATACAAACTTGTTCACCAAATTCTAGAACCTTACAAGGGAGCAACATGTGACATTCATGGTGAATTAAGACCAAAAATAGGACATTCACCGATGGCTATAAAATTAGGGAACTTATCTCAGTTGCATACAATAATTTAAAAATCAGTAAATTAAAAAAATTTGACTTGGAATCTTTAATTTTAAAAATGTTTTATATAAGAGTTGGGACTTCCTTATATTACATTTTGATTTCTCTGGAGTTTCCACTGATTTTTAGTGAAAGCACAGGAGTGATGTGCTTTCACTACAGCCTCAGATTTATCCAGTTTCCAAGTCATGCTATCTATTATATGCGATTCCTCATTTTTCCTGGAGCCATCCATCTGGCTTACTCTGCCCGATGAACTAGGCTTCATCATGGGACCTCTCTTCTTTGCAATCCCACATTGCAGCTACTATTTCCTGCACCCTGTGTTGTACAGGTCTTGTTTTTCTCTCTTCTTTAGTAATTGTCACAGGAAACATGTAGGAGGTAACCCTCATGAGTTCTTGTATGAGAAAAAAAAGTTCTCTCATTTCCTGAATTATCTGTTTCCTCTCAGTTTAGTAGGTCTTAGGATTTTCTTATGCTACTGAGTTTTCTTATTTGTCTAATGGTACTTGGTTGTCTATTCATATTTAAGACTGAGGGGCTGGACAGTGATTATTTTAGATGGTAAGTGTGCAGTAATATCGCCAAGGCTCTCCCCAATAAGTCCCATCAGCTCTCTTTTCTTTGATGTGGAGCCATACTAAGCTTTATAAGTGATTAAATATGGCTTGGCATGCATCAGACTGATAATTTTGTCTAGCCGAGAATGATAGGTTTTGTAATCCTGATTTACAAAACCAGGTGCATTGCAAGGTAGAAATAAACTACTCACAAATCTTTTGCTTACTTCATTCCTGAAATAGGAATTTAGATATTAATAAAGGAAAGCAGAACTTTGAAAATAAAGAGGGAATAATGAAAGATTATAAGTCAGTTAAAATATTTGTTGAATTTGTACTGTGTTCTATGTTTCTGGTGATTCAGAAGGGATTTATAAATAAGGTCCTGCCCTTAAGGAACTAGCAGGAGAGACTTATCCTTTTATTTTTCTTTGTGTTTCTTGTTTAGGTGAAATAGCAGCAAGACTTTGCATCTGGTGTCATTCCAATCTTCGTAACATTTTGCAAAACCATAATTTACTGGACTGTGTATCAGAAACTGAATATTTGAGCTGTACATTGATATATGATTGCCAGTGTTTAAATGGCAAATGCATCTATCCAAATTTGAGGACTAGTGCCTATAGCTTCTTTTGGGCTGGATTCATAGGTTTCAAATGTAATTAGTAATTTTGGGGGCATTTTGGGGAAAGACCTTATATAGAGCATTCGGAGGACCCTGTGATTCTTGCCTGACCCCCAGATACTTCTCTGATGTCCTGTAATTATATCTTCATCTGGGCTGTGAATATGAAATATGTCCCTCCCCTCAAAGATACTTAGGCAATAACTCTCAGGAGTTATCGATACCATATAGTGATGCTTTTAAGTGCTTGGATATTCTTTTGAAATGCAAATAGCTCACTGCTGGATTACCCTCATCCTCATTCACACCTTACTACAAATTAAATTACAGTTAAAAATAAGATTCTTCCTGCATCTGGGAAAATGGAGTTGAAGTTGAGAACCTTGGTGAAGGAATAGGATTATAAAATAAATCAGTATTATTTACTAATCAGAAACAAGTCTAGTCCAAACTTAAAGAAACATGTCTAGTCCATAGGTCTAGATGAAAAATGAGACTTTAAGAGATTAAGCATATTGCTTGAGAATATAATGGCAGAATTGGAACCCTAGGACCCAGTTTCTACAACACTGCAACTTTGTGGAGGTTTATGTTTTAATGTATTGTCACGCTATGCATTCTCTCCCAGAATAGAATAATACAGACAAAAATGTGCCAGTGTAAGAGTAATCAGATTAGAGGAGGTGCATTTGGTGCACTGAATATTTATCTAGTACTTAACAGTGTCTGATACATAGTAGGTGCTCAGTAAACACTTGTAAGCATTCTGTACTTTCTTTGAGCATGATGTTATACTTGGTGCCATGAAGGCATGCAAAGTATGTCAAGGATCCATCTCTTTTTCGAAGAAGTCTTAGGCTGAATGGTAATAATTGGGAGATTAACAGGTTGCAAAAGTAATAATAGATGGTATGGTCAGGAGAGACTTGACTAAAACAGAAGAAATTGCAGTAGGCCACAAAGGAATTAAACTAAGTGTATACAGTTACATGTTAATTTTATTCAACTAGAAACCACTCTTGTGTCTCTTTGGTATACTCACCCTGAAATTGGAATTCTGTATTTATTCTTGTCTGACATTTTCCTAAACCTTCATAAGTGTATTGTGCTAGAGGAACTCCAAGCTTCTACAACTCCCAAGTTTTTAAATTTACTTTTATAGCTGGTCTTGGATTCTTGCTGCCTGGTATGGATTCGGTTGAATCAATTTTGGTTTAATTTAGTAAATTTTGTTGAGTATCTGCTATCATGTAAGCATCGTGCTGGGATAGAAATAAGTAAGAATAGTACAGAGCCTAATAGGGGACATAGAGGTGTAAGCCATATGCATTACTATGGGGTAAGTATATTCATGAAAGCATGCGTAGGGTATAGAGGTTGCAAAGAGTACAGAAGTTTTAGTGTTATTTGATGAGGGCAGGAAAGGCTTTCTGGAAAAGATGACAGCTAGGTTTTAAAGGATGAATGGGAGCTATCCAAATGCACAAGGAAGAGTGAACCATTCCAGGTAGAGAAAACGTCTAGACCTGAAACAGAATGGTGTGTTAGGACAATTTTGAATAGTATTGCTGGATTATAAAGTGGAATGCTTGGGGAGGGGCTTGTAGGAGTTAACAGAACTTTGTAGGAGTCTAACAGAACTTTGTAGGAGTTTAACAGAACTTTGTTTCGTAAGATTAGGCATGATTCTAGAGTGAGCTCAATGTCTTTGGTATTTCATCTGGCCAGTCAATTGGGAGCTTTAGGTAGTCAGTTCAAATGCAAAGTTAATTAGATATTTTTTCCCTTTCTCTGAACACCTTGGGAGAAGAACCAAGGTGAAAGAATATTGAAGTTGAAGGATTAGTGGATTTAATGGAGGAAACTTTGGACTTAACAGATAACTAACAGGAAGTTTTTAGAATTATTGGGAATGTGGTACCTGACCTCCTAGTAGGATCATCTGGTGTAAAATGTTTCAAGCAGGTATTTTGAAGCAAGTGTACAACAAACAGAGAAGGGCATGTAGCATCAGCTCTGACAATAAGCTCGTTTCTGTCACCTAATTCCTAGAAGATCAGTCAGCTGTAAACAAACTGCTGGAGCTGTGTGCAGGATGATTCTGTGGGGCCAATTCACCAGAACCCAGTGCTGTGACCAAGAGTGCTTTATACCAAAGGACTATGTTGATCTTTTCTCCTATCGTGACCTCATCCACAATATTGCTGGTCCCCAGTAGTGGGGCAGTGAAGTGATTTATGAGCCTGAGTTACAACAAGAGTTAACCACTCTTAGAATTGTTCATGTTTAATTCTCTCCAAAATGCGGCAGATTTGGTGTTATACATAGGTTCCCATGTTCTCTATTAATTTATAAACTTGTCTAATATTTCATAGGCTTTTTTGATCATGGATGGTGAAGATATACCAGATTTTTCAAGTTTAAAGGAGGAAACTGCTTATTGGAAGGAACTTTCCTTAAAGTATAAACAAAGGTAATGTTGAAAAGTGTCCTAAAAATCAGGGAGGGCATTTGGAATACACCATCTCTAATATGTACATTTTTTTAGACATAAAGCTAAAATTAGAGTTTCAAATTTAGGATTGGGATTCTAGAAATAGTCATAACATTGCTTGTATTTAAATAGTACAAAAATGCCATAAATCCTTATATTACTCAAATTATTAAAATGATAAGAAAGCTTAGTGTCATTTGTGATTTCTTCTGGTAGTTTACTTCCTTTTATGCTTATTATTCTACTTGGCCATCTTTGGCCTGCTGCATATGCACTGATTCTGCTTCGTCATTTCCGTCTTTTGGAGATTCTGATGATATCTAGGGCTCCAAATAGCAGAGCAGGCAAGCATCATCAGTGTCTAGAGCCAGGAAAACTTGGAAGGAGAAAAGCTTCGGGGGTATGGAGCATTTTAGAAAATCTCAACTATTTTAATTAGTTGGGAGAACTCTTAGATAATACCCTTTTGAGTACCAAAACTTGTCTTAAATTTCTTTTTTAGAATCTTTCTAAAATACATATACATTTTCCTACTTTGGTTAACAGAGCTTACTAAGCCTTATCAGACATTTTATTGCTATTTCTTTGTTATTGTTGAAGCCAGTTATTATGCCAGTGGATATAAAAGGTGTGTGTCTGTGGCAGAGGTTCTTAATCTTTTTTTTTTGCCATAGACACCTTAATAGGCTGGGGAAGCCTATAGACCCCTTCTCAGAATAATGTTTTTATTTATTTTATTTATTATTAAAATTATTGGGGTGACTGGTTAATAAAATCAAATAGGTTTCAAGTATACAATTCAGTAATACATCATATATATATTGCATTGTGTTCAGCATACAAAGTTAAATTTCCTTCTGTTAGCAAATATTTGACCCCCTTTACCCCTATCTACCTCCTCCCTCCCCCAGAATAATGTTTTTTAGATGCATAAAATTAAATAATAGAATTATAAAGGAAACCAGTTATATTGGAAAACACTTTTCTAAATAATGAACTAATTTGTGGTATAGTAACATGTGCTTCTTTACTAATATTTTAAATAAGGAAGATCTAGGGGTGAGTATATAAAATGTAAGTCCTTTTGGGGCCTATAATTCATTTTGGTTGAGCCCTGAATATTGAGTAAGAGATGCAAAACAGATTGTTTTTATTGTTTAGTATATGTTATTAATAGCATAGCATTCAGGCAAAATTATTGAATTGATATATAATCATCTTCAAGATGTTCTTTATGGTTCCAACTACAACTCACCTTTCCCACTTTGTTTCTGATTAGCTTCCAGGAAGCTCGGGATGAGCTAGTTGAATTCCAGGAAGGAAGCAGAGAATTAGAAGCAGAGTTGGAGGCACAGTTAGTACAGGCTGAACAAAGAAATAGAGACTTGCAAGCTGATAACCAAAGACTGAAATATGAAGTGGAAGCACTAAAGGTAATTGTGGCAGTAGAAGCTGGTGTCTAATGTACTAGGTGGCATTAAATGAGAAATATATTTTTTTCAAGGGGAGCTTAAGAGCAGCTGGCAACAAAAAAATAAAAAAGAGGCTTAAAGTGAGTTTTGGACCTAAACTGTTTTCATTGACATAACCATGGGAAAGGTGGTTTAGAGTTTAGGAGTTCACTTAGAATCTCTGTAGCCCGTTTTTTTAGCTATAATATTCCTAGCTTATACAATTATATTGTAGTTCCTATAGTTTTCAAAAGCTGCCTGATTATTTGTTTTGACAGATTGCTTCATTCTGTGGCACTTTAAAATTATAATGTATGAAATACATTTATTTCATTATTGTTCATAGTCCTTTTAATTTGGAGTTAGTTTGGATTTAAAAATTCCCTTCTAAAAAGGAATTTTTAGGAGTAAAATTCCTTTACCATTTGGCTAAGGCTTGGGGAGTTCCTGTGTCTGGGGAGAAGGTGGGTTTGGAGAAGGAGTGGTCAAGTCAGGAGTAGGGAATTTGAACTCAGTCTACTTTGTGCTTACCCTGGCTTTATTCAGCCTGAGGACCAAGAGGTTCCCCCACCATGTTTGGGGTTTTTGAGGCAATGGTTTCATTATTTCACTTCTTCTCAGAGAAATTATTATTAGATTTCTTTCTGAGGGGAGAATGGTTGACTAAATTTTATATGAGTTAAGGCACTTGGAATGGATGTGTCATTGTTTTTAAATATTGTAAAAAGAAGGGGTACCATCAACTCATTGCGGGTAAATTCCTTGGATTTTTCCTCCCCATTAACTTAGGATGCATCTTTTATTAAAGAAAACTGTACATTAATGACACATATTTTTCTTCCTATGCCCACATCTTCAGGAGAAACTAGAACATCAGTATGCACAGAGCTACAAGCAGGTCTCAGTATTAGAAGATGATTTAAGTCAGACTCGGGCCATTAAGGAGCAGTTGCATAAGTATGTGAGAGAGCTGGAGCAGGCCAATGACGACCTAGAGCGAGCAAAAAGGTAAATGAATGATGTGCATTTTGTTAGAATAACCAAAGTTGGTAATCAGTGATGAATATAAATTTATGTCTTTAGGTTCAACTTATCACCTAGATCTTAGTCCTAGAACACTTTTGGTATTTTGTGTCGCCTGTAGCTCATTACATTGAAACAAACCAAATACATTTATATCCACAATGATGCCCTTCCAAGCTTTTCTTTCCATTCTTCTTTTTCCATTCTTCTTTCTTGTACCATTGTTGGTCCTGTTGGTTTTTCATTAAAACATGTCTCATTCCTTCCTATCTTTCTCTCTGTGTTCTCAGTACCACCACACTTTTTGTACGTCCTCACATCTTACACCTGAATTCCGTAGTTATTTCCTAGCTGATCTGTCTTTAAATTTTTACTACTTTTTATTCTCTTCTGTTTTCTTTTTCTTTTTTAAATTAAATTAATTGGGTGACATTGGTTAATGAGATTATATAAGTTTCAAGTGTACCATTCTTTAATACGTCATTTGTATATTCTATTGTGTGCTTACCACCCAAAGTCTTCTTTCTGCTCCATCCCTACTTCCCCTCTGGTAACCTTCATGCTGTTGTCTGTTTATTCTCTTCTGTTTTAATACTGACCAATGAATTTTCTCAAAATATTGCTTTAATTACAGTTTTGCTGAACAACTTGTAGTGGCTTGCTATTACTGTTGCCAAGCTTTCATATATCTGTAATTAGTTGTTTTTAATCATTCTCAACTTAATTCCTGTTACTTTACTGTCTGATATTTCTTTCCTTAATATTTGAGTGACTCTTAAATGCCTGACATGATGCTAGAGTTGAGGATACAAAGATAAACTAGTTACTACTGCCCTTGGGTGTTACAGGTATGGATACTCCATATGATAAATACTCCAGTAAAGAGTGTACCAGCTGCCTCAGGGCATAGAGAAGGGAGCAGCTAAAGTACCCTGGGGGAGTTGGGGAAGGTGAGTCTGCAAGGATAAATAGGTTAACCAGGTGAAAAGAGAGATGCAAAGGCAGAGAGGCAGGAAATTGCATGAGGTGTTAATATTTCACTTTGATAATAGTGTATAGAGATAGTATGGCTGCACAAGATGAGACTAGAAGTTGGTTGGGGCCAGTTTGTGAAGAACCTTGTGTACAATGTTTGAAAGTCATTCTATAGACAGTGGGAGGGGGCTCTGAGAATTTTTTAAACAAAGGGGTAATACCAGATTGTGATTTAAGAAGACAATACTGGGGAATTGGAATAGAGAGGAGGAGATGTGTATACAATTTAGGAGTAATCCATATGATAGATGAAGAATTACTCCAGGCGCAGAAGGTTGGAGGAGAGGAAATGCAATTCAGAGGTATTTTGACAGTTGACAGGACTTGATAAAATTGGGCATGGCATATTTCTGTCTTGAGGTTAGGGAATTTTTTGTAGTAGATAGCACATAGCGGATATGGGGGCACATAGTAGGTACCTGTTAATGTTTGCAGGAAGAAGAAAAGGGTTGGTAGGAAGAAAGCAAATGGAGTGGGACCTGGGACTTCGTGTTTTAAACACATTCTTAGTTAATTTTTACATACTCTAAAACTTGAAAAGTTTTCATCCTGAAAGTGTGTCAACTTGATTGTATTGTGTTTAAAATCCAGTGGGGAGATATAAATTGTATAGTAAGTGGCCTTTCTTTAAGGAACTTTAAGGACTTTAGATGGGAATTTAAGAGAAAGGAGTATATTTAATGGCCCCAAATGATAGTAGAGACATTAAATGCCACCAAATGTCAGAGGGGGTGAGATCATTCTCTTTCAACTGGGCCAGTTTTTTTAGGTCAGTAAATGGCATGAGATAAACTGACAGTTTCTTTTTGTATTAGATATTTGCTTGTTATTTATTTAATTCATGGATTCTAATTTTTTTTCTAGGGCAACAATAGTTTCACTGGAAGACTTTGAACAAAGGCTAAATCAGGCCATTGAAAGAAATGCATTTTTAGAAAGTGAACTTGATGAAAAGGAATCTTTGTTGGTCTCTGTACAAAGGTTAAAGGATGAAGCAAGAGGTAAAATTTATAACTTAAACCTTATTGTTCCTAAGCCAGAGTTCTAAGCTAGCTTCAGGATTAACTTTTTAAAGCTATACATTTATATACTTTTGTCAGATACTGTACTAAGTACTTTTAATCTGTCAACTTACTTAATACCTACCTTATCAGCTCTAGTAGGTACGTATTATTACCCCCATTTTATAGGTCAGAGAACTGAGATGCAGAGAGTTTGCATTTTGTTCAGAGTCTCTTATAACATGTCAGTTGGGATTCAAACCCTGGTCTGCTTTCTAAAGCCTTAACCATTACCGCTGTGCTTATACTGCTTGGTTAGTTGGGGTTTTTCCTTTTTGTTTCTACCTAAATAATTTTGTGTTATGTACATAATAATATTACGTATGTGCACATGTTATACATATAGTGAATATATACTTTCCTTTAAAATTCTCTTTCCCTCCCTCTTTTTTTATTTATGCATGGTAGAATGCAAAGTATTGCAAAGAAGAAAATAAAAATCATTGCCAATCTGTTTATTTTGAGAGAACCCACTGACGGTTTGGTGTGTTTCTTTTCAGTCTTTCCTATGAGTGTATATAAACATATCTATATACTTTTTTCCTTTATATAATTGGGACCACACTATATATGTATATATTTTCTATTCTTTCTTTTTTCACTTCTTAATATAGTGATATAATCCATGCCAATAAAAGATTTTTTAAAACAGGTTTTGAAAACTGTTGTGTAATATTCTACTATAATTGTTTTATTTGGTGAGTGCTTTATTATTTGTGGTTAATTTTTTTGCTATAAATCTTGAATAGGATCCTTGTACTTAATATTTATAAATATCTTTGATAATTTCTTTAGAATAGGTTCTTAGAAGTGACATACGATATAAATGTCTTTAATGGTCATAAAAGACACTGCTAAATTACTTTATAGGTAAATCATAACCTTTATACTCTCTGTGGCAGTGATTGAGGGTGTCCTTCTCACACTGTTAACTAGCATTGTGAATAATAAAAATAGATTTAAAAATTACTTAAAAATTCATTTGGAAGTTGAAAATTGGTATCTCATTGTTTTTAAATTTGTAGTTCTTTGATTACTAGTGAAACTTCATGTCCTGTGTTTAAAATTTATTTTTTCATGCCTTTTCTTTTTTTTGAAGAACTTCAGCTGAAGAACTTTTCATAATTTATGTAATGTATAAAATCTTAACACTGTACCTTATTTATTTATTTACAAATGTGGTCTAAAACATAACATAAAGTTTACCATCTTAACCATTTTTAAGTGTATAGTTCAGTAGTATTAATTATATTCACATTATTGTGTAGCAGATCTCTAGAATTTTTTTATCTTGCAAAATTGAAAGTATACCCATTGAACAACTCCCTATTTCCTCCTTCTCCCAGCCCTGACAACCACAGTTCTACTATTTATTGCTCTGAGTGTGACTACCTTAGATTCCTCATATAAATGAAGTCATATAATATTTGTCTTTTTGTGACTGGCTTATTTCACTTAGGTTAATGTCTTCCGGGTTCATCTGTGTTGTAACATGTGACAGAATTTCCATTTTAAGGCTGGATAATATTCCATTGTATGTATATACCACATTTTCTTGATCCATTTATCCGTGTGGACACTGGGTTGCTTCTACTTCTTGGCTATCATGAATAATGCTGCAGTGAATGTGGATGTGCAAATATCCCTTTGAGATCCTGCTTTGAATCCTTTTGGATATGATCCAGAAGTGGGAAAACTTTGTATCTTCTTTTAACATAAGCAAGTGTTCTGTAAGTCAGTTGAATAATTGGAAAGGAAAACATTAATTTTGGGTTGCAAATTCAATTTTGAAAGCAAGAAACAAATTTGCAACTATTCTTACTACTTTCTTTCTAAAACAAAGTATTTTATTGTGACAATTAATAAAAGATATCAACCCGTTTAAAATGATAAAAATGCACTTCATTGATTTTTGCAATAATCCCCATTGCCAATCTGTTTATTTTGAGAAATGAAACTATATCATTGCAAAATGAAAGCAAATAAATTGGTAAGGAATATTTATTTTTGTGTCATATATGTTTACTGTGAATTCTACTTTGGACTGTGCCTTATTTCTATTTGCATATGGGCATAGAAAATTGTTCTCTTTAGGTTATAGCATTTTTTTTTGGTTATAGCATTTTTAGATTTTGACAGTAGGATTGTCATTTTTATTTCCCTAGAAATAAAAATTGTTAAACAGGAAATTAATTTTTGCAAAATACTAATTTGGGAGGAATATCTTTATGGCGTTTCAGATGTGACTTTGCTTGATGTATTTGCTTCCTCTAGTGAGTATTACTACCTTTGCAACATTTTACAGATTTAAGGCAAGAACTAGCAGTTCGGGAAAGACAACAGGAAGTAACCAGAAAGTCGGCTCCCAGTTCTCCAACTCTAGACTGTGAAAAGATGGATTCTGCTGTCCAAGCATCACTTTCTTTGCCAGCTACTCCTGTTGGTAAAGGAACAGAGAACAGTTTTCCTTCACCAAAAGGTTTGTAACGTCTTTTCTTTTTGAACCTATGGCAGATTATTAACTTAAGAGGGTTAGCTGATGAAGCAGGGTTTGCTAAGTTTTAAGCAATAATTTCAGTGTAAAAGTTGGTTAAATATATAGCACTGTGTGAAGAAGAAATTGTGTGAAGAAGGAATTATTTTCCTAGTGCACCCAGATAAAGGAACCAATGAGATAATGGCTACATTTAAGACAAAAGCAGCTTAATATATTGAGATTTTAAAAAGTGAAAAGTTTTTTTTTATTATAGTGGTAATATATGTTTATGTAGAAATATTTAAAAACAAAAGAAAAAAGAAAATAAAAACTCTCTGCAGTCTTACCAGTTAAAGTCAACTACTCTTAGCACTGGATTTTTTTTTCTATCATGTATCCTTATTTGTGTTTGTGCCTACCTCCTTGTTACACATAGGTTTTGAGATTGTGTTTAAATATAGTGTTATTTCTTGTTTTTGCCATTTTACATGCCATGAGAGACTAGAAGCCTTTATTATATGGAATGTATAGAGACTTGAGTTACTATTCAGACTTGAATGAGATTGGCTTGGATACACATATCCATTCTATTACACTGCCTCTGTAGCTGCTATTTTCAAAAGTGACAGAGTAACTAATGAGTAGTACATAGAGAATATTTCTCTTGCCGTCAACCAGTGTGTTTTTAAAATCTCGATAAACTGAAAAACCATATAGTAGCCAATAGATGGAACCTTAGAATAGGACCCTGAAGCTCTAAGTTCAGATTTATTTAGTTTTTTCAGCTTGTAGATCACATTTTAGCTACTCTCATTCTCCTATGCTTTTCCTCCCCAAATGGAAGCATTCTTCACACCCCTTTTTAAAATATAGAATTTTATCTTTCATAGTGATATGGGAAAGTTTTCCGTCTGGTCAATTAATGCAGTAAGTTCTCTATATCTGTGCTACCCAATGCAGCCAATATCTGTGCTAGCCATTAGCCATGTGACTACTTAAATTTATTTTTTTTTCTAATTTAATATGCATTAAAATTTAAAAATCAGGTTTTGTTTACATTAGCCACACTTCAAGTGCTCAGTAGCCCTTTGAATAGGAAAAATCCTGTTCTTGCCTTGTTAACAAAGTGAAATTAGATAAGGTTTGTGAAAATGTTATGTAGTCATAAGATGTCCCTAATTGTACTAGTATGTGTTGAGTATGCTGCTGGGGGAATATAGCAGGTAGTATATAGATTATAGCAGTCATCAGAAGCTCTCATTTTTCAGAGTGGTGCTTCTGTATTTGAGGACCTCAGAATTACATTTGAAAATAAACCCAAGTTTTGCTTTTCTGTTACTAGTTAGAATTATGCAGCTAGGTTCTGAAAATTCTTTATTTTGAGCACTAATCAGAATAGTCAGGAGCTTCAGTCAAGGTAATACCCAGAGGGAGCTGTACATTTCTTTTATAGCTTGTTAGAGTTTTCATGCAAGAACTTGGGAGGGCGGGATGTCGGTAGAACATACGTAAAGCTTACTCTGGCACAGAATTAAGATATGTCAACCCTCAGGCAATAATATTTGTCCAAGTAGACACATTTTTAGACTGTCGACAGCGTTAACGTTCATTAACCTAAAAGTTGCTGTATACCGGATCACTGCAGTTTTCATGACAGGGCGGTTAGCACAGATACAGTGAGAAGCAGGAGGTTAGAGAAATCAGTGGTGAGGATGAAGAGCTGATCTCTATGAAATGGTCTGTCTTTAATTACATTGTGTTGATACAAAGCCTGTTTCCAAAAAGCATTTAATGCAACTTACTGTAAAAGCATGGATTTAATAATACCTAAAGTACAAAATTTGAGGAGAATAGGAAAAATGAGATCCAGAAATCCCTGCCAAGGAAAGTACAGCAGTTTATTTATATCACATTGAGCACCTGTTATATGCCACACATTAATTTACATGCTGGGAATACAGTGCTGAATAAGACAAAGTCCCTACTTTCAATGCGATTACATTTTTGAGGACAAGAACAATAAACAGCAGCAGCAACAATGAAAGCATTTTATGTGCTGATTAGTACTGTCTGGAAAACATAAAAAATAATAACATTTATTGAGTACTTTTGGCATTTGTAAAGTATATTAACTAATTTAAACTTCACAACAACTTTATGAGGTAAATGTTATTATTAGCTCCCTTTTACATGTATCTCAAGGCCACACAGTAAATGGCAGAGATGGATTTGTATCCAGCAGTTTTGCTCAAGAGCTCTTATTATACTATATTATCTATATTATCTCATTACGCTATATTATCTCAAAAATAAATTGAAGAAATGTGCATGATTGAAAACCTTTGCTGAGGGGCATGGAAGATGTGAATAAATATGCTAAATACCATGAGTCTGAATGGGAAGACTTAATTTTGTTTCAATATCCATTCTTCCCAAATCAATCAATAATTTAAATTTCTAATGAAAATCCTAACAAGATTTTTTTAAGTTGCCCAGTTGATTTTAAATTTAGTCTGAAAGAGTAAATGTACAAGAATAACCAAGAAAAGTTAAATAGGTTAATAACAAGAAGAGGTTTTGCCCTTCAAGATACCAAAAAAGATATTTTAACACTATAAAGCAGAATCTTTCTGGCAGAATGCACTAATAATTTAATGGAACTTGAAATCTACAGGAAATTCAGTATATGGTTTTAGTGCCATTTCAGATGAGGTAAAATCTTTTTCCCTAAATGGTATTTGGACAATTAGATATCCATTTTGGAGGAAAAAATTTAGATATTTGATGAGTTAAATGATTTGAGTGTAAAAAAATTTTAGGAAATCATTAGAAGAAAACATGGGGGACATTTTACAATATTGAAGTGAGGACGCCAAAGCCTTCCTTCCCCAAACACAAAGCTTAAAAGATAACTGTCACACTGAGATATACAACATATATAAGAGAAAGGGTGCATACCTACAAGAGTGCCCTTGCAAATTGATTAAAGGAAAGGCAACCCAGTAGAAAAAAGTGCAGAGGATAAAGAGATGATTTTCAGAAGAAGATATTCAAATGATTAATTATTAAGGAGATTAGAATAAAATGACTATCAAATTGGCAAAAAAATAGAGAAGATAATGTCTAATATTATTGAGGACACCACCATACAATTTGCTGATATCGACAACCTTTTTAGAGAGCATTTTGGCAGTATCTATTAAGGTGAAAAAAATGAGCATATCCTCTGACCTAGCAGTTCTATTTTTAGAAATCTCTTCTTCAGAAAAACTCATCTAGATGTTTTAAAGATATATGTCCTTTTAGCATTATTTGTAATAATAAACAATGTGACCTGAATATCCATCAATTGGAGAATGGTTAAACATATTTATGGTATCTCCACTTTATCTGTAGTTTGGAATACTGCTTTGTAATAACAGTGAAACCCAAATGTAAAGGGAATTGCATGTGTAATCACTTGCGTTTTATTTTTCTCTAGCTATACCAAATGGTTTTGGTACCAGTCCACTAACTCCTTCAGCTAGGATATCAGCACTAAATATCGTGGGAGATCTCTTACGGAAAGTAGGGGTAAGCATTCAATTATTTATCATTAGGTGTTTCAGCTTCCAAGGTATTGAATTAATTCTTAATTTGAAGTGAAGGACGAAAAGATGATACCTTTTTGTGGTAAAGGCTATAATAAAGCTGAGAAATAAAAGCATCCAGTGACCAGCTGAGACTGGTCCAGACAAACACCTCCAGGGCTTGGGCTTGCCACTGTCTCTGCAGAAGGTCCTGCATGCGGAGCTCCTAAGTTCCCATTGGGCATTCTTCATGTTCCCTGTGCCTGTATCTAAAACACCATGACTCCTCCATTTTTTCCTAAAATACTTTCTGCTTTATGTTTTACACTGCCCTCTAATCCTGTTCTTGGCTGTTGTCTACCATTGTCCTAGTGATCCCTGAGCTTTTGCTTTGTAGAACTTTAGTACTGGCTCATGGCATGACTTTCTACTCTTAGTCATGCCTGTCTTACTGCTCCTTGGCCATCTCAACTTCAGTGCCATCTCCTTGGCTGTAACCTTGTATTCCAGAACAGTTTGGCTTTCGAAATATTAAACTTGTTTTTCTACTTACTCAGTTTTTTACTCTCTATAATACTTACTCTTTGACCTTATCAAGAGAGTAGTACTTAAACTTTATTAAGGGGTATTTTTAGTGCTCTCTTGCTTTCACTTTGTTTCTACTCGTATCTGTGATCCCAGAGATTGCTTACTCTGTTACTGTTGGTCATGATCTTTTTGGCGGTGGAGGAGACCTGCAGTCTGGATCAGTCAAGAAATTGGACTTCTCTTTTTCTTCATTTCTAGCATTAGTCAGTTCCCTTTCTTATTTCTCTCAGTGACTGTGGCCTCTCTTTTCAATAATCTACCCCCAAAACTTCCTCACTATCTACTACCCCCTTCACTTATTTTTTTGTGTGTGTGAGATACTTTCTGAAAAAAGCAGAAATTGTATTGTACTTTATATGTAGTAGAAATAGGAGGCCAAGATACAAGGTCCTTTGTTTATCTTTTCTGGCTCATAAAATTATTTTTAACTGTTAGATTAAATCTGTATTTTAAAGTTACTATAAAGAGTAATTAATTGCACAAGTCATTCATACAGTACATAGAGTAATTTTTTTCACTCCTAGGATAACCATTTTTTATCTCATTGTTGTAGGAGTTATGGTATTTACCTATAATTTGAAATGATATGTTTATTTTTCTGTATCTTGACTTATCAACTTTAAGCAATAAGATGAGGAATTTAACTTACATCTTCCCAATTTTTTATTTTTATTTTTTATTCTTGTTAGTCATTTTTGTAATTTAAAATACAAAACCTCTGTTTCTGACTTTATTAGATTCTATCTCAATTTCTTATTATGTGGGCGTCTCTCTGTCCCTTCTGGAACTCTCCGTTGGTTGGTTCTAAAAAGTGATAATCAGTCAATAGCATTATATTATGCTTATGTATATATTAAAACATAGAGGAGGAGCTGGCCTCCTGGGTCATTTTATTTGTGCTGTTAACCGATGGCTCAAGCATTTTGATCTTTATCATTTACTCAAAATCATATCAGATATTTTTTTGTATTTGTGTCAGAGCTGAATTATATGCTTTTTTCTTTTTTCCTAGCATTTCTAATTACCTTTTTTTTTCTTGTGCATAGAAGAAATATACTATTTCTTTGCAATATCTCATATCTTCCAGCTTCTTATTCATACTCTTCGTGGAAAGCTTTGATATGCTTCTAGGGCTGCTGCACCACTGTCACCGTTGAATTTCTCTTCATTATACTCTTGGATTAATTCTGCCTATTCCTGGACCCCAAGTTGTTATCTTTGTTTGTTCTTGATTGTTTTGCTTTAGTATGTTAAGTAATTTGTCCAGAAATGGTGCATGAAAGTTAAACTTGGTGTCCTTGCATGATTTACCTATTTAGCTGACAGTCTGCCTTCCAGGATGTCATCAAAACTTTTGGTCTGCTGTTATCTGCCAGCTCCAGCATGCTTTTATGAATATTTCATTTTCTTCTTTGCTTTGTTTGTCTACTGACTTGAGCTACTTGGAAGCCTCCTCCCCATTCTTGCATGATAAATCAAGGCCATCCGATTTAAAGTTTCGTTTTTTTTCTCTTGCCTTCTTTTATTACTCTCCTATTATTACCTCTGTTTGTAGCCATTCTTCCTTTTTATTTCAGTGGTAAAAGTGTCATATTTCTGCCCATGGCAAATTTTGTTCCTCTGTGCTTTGGGTCCCATTCCTTTCAACCTTATCATCTTCATGTCTCCTGTGTCTCCAGCCTTTTGCTCTCTATTATGTTAATATTTATGCGTCACATATTATATACACTTTTTTATATTAGGCAAAAATAAAAGCAGCTGTTTTTTCCTTTTAACCCTACATCTCTCTTTAGTCATTATCTTACTTCTTTTCTTCACAGCCAGCTTTTTGAAAGTATGTCTCCATTTATTGTTAGCATTTTTGACTACAAACACTCCCCAGATATCCTAGTCTGGGCTCTGTTCCCTGCTCATGCCACTAAAATTGCTCATTGATGATAATCTCAGTTCTGTCAAATCCAATAGATGTTGTTCTGTTTTAATTTTATTTGAAACATTCAACATTGACTTTTTGTTTTTGGAATGCTGCCTTTCTTCTGTTTCTTTGATGCTGTGTCATGTCTGCTTTCCAACTTCTGAACCAATCCCTTTGTCATCTTGTTGCATCTTACTCTGTCCACCCTTTCATTGTTGGTTTTATTCAGAGCTCTGTCTTTAATTTTCTGATCTTATTAATCACAACCATGATTTTTGTCTACTATCTGGTGTAGATATCTTCTAAATCTTGATTTCTAGATCACTCTTTTCCCCCGGGTGCCAGACTCAGTACTTGCACTGGGTGTCTCACTAATGTCTCATACACAGCTTGTGCCTGCTGTATGATAGATGCTCAGCGCATATTTGAATGAATGAGTATCTTGAATATAGGAAATTAATGGCTCTTAGTTTTTACTGTGGTTGGGTATATTTAACATGTTGCTGAAATAATGCTTATTTAAAGCTTATCCTACAAGGATATTACCTCTCTTTGTTCTGTCCTTATTTTACTAGGTCATTGTATTTTTGTTTTAGGAAAGAGAAAAAGTTTATTTTTTGTTTCTGTTAATAGCTCTTACTGAAATTATGGGGGGAGGATTTGCAAACTGAATATGTTATCCATGGGTTTAATTTATCTGTGCATTGCTAATCTCTCAATGTAATGGATAATAAGAATGGAGTATTTTTTGTTTTTTATTTTTTTGTCAGGGAGAGGGGTTTGAGTTGCTCAAAGTGTTTATGGGAAAGGGGGAGTTGGTGCTGTCTGTGTGTGATGGAAATAATGAGGAACTCCTGTTCTCCTCATGCCATCTGTTTGTAGAGCCTGGCACTGGCCAGATGTGGTGACAGGTGCTAAGAAGGGCATCCAATTTAGAGATAAATCCTAAAGGGACGGTGTCATTTTCAGGTGAAGTATTTAATTATAGACAAAGGGTATCAGACATTTACACTGTGTTCTCAAATAGAATAGCTTTTAACTTCATGTGAGGTGTTATAAATGCTGTCATTCATTCTGATGTTGTAGAAATAACTAAACTGAAGCCCTATGGAAAGAACGTCTGCTTTACAAAAATTCTCAAGTGATATTTTTGCTTTCTTTATAGTGCTTGCACAACCCCTTATTCCCCCCTCCCCCTCCCACACACACACTCTCACCCCTAACTAGCCAAATAACAGAACAGTCCACAACTCAGAAACAAATAATGCATGGGGGTCAAGAGATCTGGGCTCTCTCTTTGTTTGTGCCACATTTTTCTTAGCTGTGAGTGAGGATTATATTTGTATCCCTCAGTAATACTGAGAGGAATAAGTAAAATATTCTGAGCTCATTTTAGAAAGGGAGCCAGTATAAACATTTCTTCTTTCTATTAGAAAGGTGATTGATTATGGATGGCTTAAGTAGCCACTATATCAACTGAAAAAGTTAGTTTTGAGCCTTGAAATAGAAATGGTTTGAAATGCAAATTTTTATGTGCAGCTACTGTTTTGACAACCGAATCATTCCTTCTTTCTTTTGTAGGCTTTAGAATCCAAATTAGCAGCTTGCAGGAATTTTGCAAAGGACCAAGCATCGCGAAAATCCTATATTTCAGGGAATGTTAACTGTGGGGTGATGAATAGCAACGGCACAAAATTCTCTAGATCAGGGCATACATCTTTCTTCGACAAAGGGTAAGTCTCGGAAATTTTAAATAATGTTTTGAGTAGTAAAGTTGCACATTATTAAGTGAGCTTATTCAAGCTTTGAAAATGTAAACTCAGTTTGATAAATCTACTTGAAGCCTGTTATCATTCACATCTCAGAGGACATGAAATTTGTTGTTGCCTTCTAGTCCCCATGGAGTCTGTTGCCCTGCGAATCCTGACTCTGAAGCTTCTGTCTTGGGAAGCAACAGTGTTAGGCTCTGGAGATTAAAGATGCTTATGATACGATCTTTGTTCTCAAAGTGCTTATAGGCTAGTAGAGTTTTCTAGTAAATACTTGTTAAGGGTAGAAGAGGACATCATAATCATGTATATATGCAAACTCTGCAACAAACCTTCCGTCTGAAGATTTTAGAAAAATATAAAACCACAAGATCAAATACAGTTTAGGAGACACATCTTTTGTATGTGAAGATAGTTTTGAGGAATTGAGAAAAAGTCTTAAGAGTGAAGTAGTGATACATTCTTAATGCAAAAAATTTCAGTTGGTACAGAAGTAAAGTTAAAAGTATATGTTTTTTGTTTTCACTATTTTTGCATTCTTGCAGTTAGGCATGTATAATCATATTTTTATGCATCTTCTATACTCTTAAAATTTATGGGATTATGCTTTAAGTATGTTCTTCAACATGCCTATCATCTTATATTAAGAATATCTTTCCATGTTAGTACATATTGTTCTATTGCAATTAAAAAAAAAATTGCATGGTTATACTTTTTTTTTGGGTGTGCCGTAATTTAAATAACTAGTTAAGACCTGTGGTCTAGGGATGCTGACTATGTTACTTACCTAAGTAGCTATTATTGGAACAGCAGCTGAGGCACCATGATTCTTTGCCACTGTCTCGCTTTGAGTTGTAGAGACTCTTTATTCTTGTTGTTCTGGAAAAGTAATACAGATACAACTCTAGAAGTTTTCAGTTTCTTAAAGGAGCTTTTATGGTCTGCTTTCTTCAGTAATGGCACATTTATGGAGGATCTGATTTGGTACACAGTCCACCCTAAAAAGCTTCATGTATGTGAGAATAGATATGAACCAGAAGTGGATCGGTCAGACAGATAGTTTTGCATGTAGAAAGTCCTTAGAACAGTCACGATGAAGAAGGGATAACATTGTCAGTTCAGGCTCACTGCTCCTATCTTTAGAGACTGGCTTCCACTTGACCCCTGATGCAGAGCACTGGGGCAGTCATTGCCCACTGATGAACCCAGTCTTAGGTAGCCGCAGAGGATTCAGAGTAACCTGGAACCAGTAAGTGGGCCTTGGGCACTGTCACAGAGAACCCCTGGCCCCTGGGGAGCATCCTAGATGCAGGTATAGGCTTTATTTCCTGAACTGAACCTGGAAATGTGCTTCCCAATAGGAATAGTTACAGATGATATTTAGTTTTAGCTTACATAATACAATTTTTTTTAACTGTATTGTTTCTATTAAGAATTAAATATGCTCTTGTGGGCTGGTCTTTCCTCAAGTGTTTAGTTTATATGATAAATGGGTTATATCTATACACTCAAATATTAACCTGTTAAGTTGCGTTTGTCTAGTTGCCATATTCCTGAGGTTAACTCTTGTGAGTTTTGCTGTGTTCTTTCTTCCTTGCTGCTTTGCTTTGATTCTGGTTTCCTTCTGGCCTGCCTGGCTTTTCATGTCTGGCCTTTCTTCCTGCAGACCTGTTGGCTAGATAAAAACCACGATAGTATGTACCAGCTGCAAAAGGAAGAGGGGAGATACCCAGCTTTGTTAAAAGAAGAAATGCCAGTTTTTATAGAAGTATAGCTTGTAGTTTCAGCATGAAAAAAAACTCTTCATTTCAAAAAGTCTTTGGCTCTAGAATGTGCCTCCCCTGCTTCTTACTCCTAAAGAGTGTCTGTAGCACAGTCACTGTAGTTTTACTAGTGCTCCTAGTGATGTATAGGAGCATTGTTTAGGGGAAACAAAGTCAGTTTGTGTACGTGTGCATGTATGTGAATGTACGTGTATGCACCCTGCCCTCCCACCTCCCTCAAAATCTTCAGATGCAGTGAGGCCTTTCTACGTAAAACAGTGTACCTTATTATTATATATTGCTTTATGGGATTAGAAAATATTCTTTAAGTTCTGGTTATTTGAGAGCTTCTTGGAATCAGGATTTTATCTAGTCTGTGATCACCTTTTCTAGTTCCTAAAATATGGCTTGCTGGGCCTCCCTCCCAAGTGTTGCTCTGTTTCCTCCAACCACTAGTAGCCCTTCATATCACTCATCTAAAAGGATACAAATTCATGTGTAGTATAGTCACTTGAGTTCTCTCCAAAATGTTTTTTCTCCTTACCTTTTTTTTTTAGTTTCTTATGTATCACTTACCCTAATTTTGTAAGCCAATGTGATTTCTTTTGGGTAGGTAGGTGGGCATAGACCAGTTTTAGGGTGTGGTGTGAACATAGTATTTGTATTGATGTTTAATGTTTTTTCCTTTTTTTTATTAGGCAAGAAAAAGTCATATTTCCCACGTTGTTCATGGGTAACTGAATTTGTTTGCTGTGCTCTTTTCCATTCTTTCTTAATCATGGTGTGTGGTAGAAGACACATTAACAAATTGGTTTTACTAACTGCATGGGGCTGGCTCTGCTTTAACCAACTTATAGCCCGTGAGTGAGCTTTCAAGTTCCTGTTTGACTTGATTGTTTCATCTGTTCAAAACAAAAACAAATTAGTCATAGTGGTCCTGGGGCCGTTGTGAATAGCAGGCCCGATGGCACTCCTGATGTAGGGTCCTGTGCTATAGTGATGATGCTAGGAGTTTTGGGAGTGGGGGTCGGGGTCACTCTTAGACCCTGGGACCACATTTGGCTGTCTTTGTGGTCCTGGAGTTCTTCCTGTTACTCAGTGTGTCTTCTTTTCTCAAAACAGTCACTAATGATTACGGAGCCTTGCTGTGTGGGGACTCACCCGTCTTTGCTCACTTTTTTTTTTTTCATAGTACATTGGAATGGTAGTTGGGGACATGTATAGGATCTGCCTTACTATTCAGGAATGTACATTTCAGTTTGCAGAGCCTGGGGAGAGGACTGTAGCTGGCTGGAGATTCGCTGAGCTTCCATTTACCCATCTAACTAGGGAGACTGGGGTCTGGAATGTGTCTGCCTGCTCTCCTGAATTAGCTGTAGCCCACTCTCATCCTTTTTTCTGCTGCCCTCTCAGGTATACTGTGCCTTGCTTCTTCGATGGATTTAGTGTCCATACTTTATTTCTGTTGTGTTTGATTTATTGTCCTCTTGACTAGCTTCTAAACATGTCTTGGTTCTTTCCTCCTTTTCATGTCTCCTCTTACCATTTTCCAACTGACCTTAGTTCCTTTTCTCAGCTGGATTCTCTATTTTTCAGACTCTTCAACTAGATTTTGTGGTGAGGCCATCAAATTTCATAATTTCTAGAACCTTTATTACATAGATGATTCCCAGATCTATATCTCCATCCCTGCCTGTTCTCTCTCTGTTCAGTCTTATGTTGTCCACTGGGACCTTTCCCTTCGGCTCTTTTGCTGTTCCCTGAAAGCAAATGTGGTGAGTATGTGTTTCTTCTCTTGAAAACCTTTCCCCCATTGCACAACTTTGCAATTCCCTGAAGGGACCTCAGCAGACTGACAGTCCTAGCTCTAGTGTCAACTTTTTCCTCCCTCTCGTCTTCTACTTCCCACTTCCTGACTCAGAAAAGAGGTGCTATTATTCTCTCTCTGTTCTACCCAGCCTGCAAATCAGAATTCTCATTTCCATCCACATAGAGAAATTATATCTAGTTTGTTTTCCCTTCGTATTCTGGATTGCATTGCTTATTTTTTCCATTCGAGCTGACCTGTGTTGGGAGCACCAAAGTGGTTGCTCACTGAGGGCTGTCAGATGTCTTCTGGCCAGGAGGAGACTGGGAAAGGATAATGGCCTGGGGATCTGGAGGGAGATTTTGGGCCCCCTTCCCCATTGACGGGCTCATGAATTAAGCTCAGGTGAATGGCTGGACCTTCTCCTGCTTTGGTTTTCTTAGCAGTATAACAACAGGGATGAACTTGATGTTCTTTAAAGATCTGTCTAGCTCAAAAATGCTGCATCTCAGTCCTAAACCTGCACGCAGAGCCAACCTTATGGTTGCTGCTTTTGCACACCCCTGTGGAACAGGTGCCAGGTCTTCTTGGCATCTAACAGTGCTTCCGTTCTGCCAAGTTTTGGGGGCTGTCTTTAGTACAGCTGCTCTACCCTGCTGCCAGGCTCTGAAGCTAGGAATGAGATGTTCATGTGTTTAAAGCTGAGGTTTGTGAGGGCTGTCTAGTTCTCTCCAAGGCTTTAGGAGAAGCAGGCTTTGAGGCTCTAGGACTATTCAGACAAATGACAGATTATTATGTGAAGGCTATAATGGCAAACAGGATGTGGCCCCTGCCCCCAGAGGAGGCACAGACACATAGTCTTAGCAGAATAGGGAGGGATGATTTAAAGTTTTCAAATGTGATGAGGCTCATATATCAGAACTCCCCTAGTCCCTGAAAGGAAAGGGAACATCTTGGGTGTGTATCACTGAAGTAGAAAAGGTACAGCAGGGAGAAATTACATGTGTCAGAGCCCCTCCTGTTGCTCTTGGCCTTTGTGTGGGTACTCGATTTCAAACTTGACATCTATACTCTGAAGTTAGTTTGTTCAGGCATTAACTGTTTCTTCAAAGTAGTCGAGGGTCATTTGTCAAGTCTCTCTGCATGCCTGTTTTTCTGAGATTACACTCACCTCATCAGTGTACCAGATAGTTATCTTTGTGGAGAATGTGTGTCTGCATTTTTTTGTAAGAGAACCTCCCTCCATGAGTCTATAGTCAACTCCCTGCACCCTTCTGATGACTGGGTTGGGTGGACAACGGAGGGCAGGTGTGATGTAGTGGCCCTTTGCAGTTGGCTGAATCTCCTAAATTGCTAGTGGGACAGTTTTCCTAGGAAGTTTTTCAGGATGGAAAAGCTGAAAGTGGCTTCTTGGGAGAGGTTCTTGGTCTTGCACTCACTCCCTCACTGCTTCCCGTGTCTGTGCTGCCAGGTGGGTGGGCCTGAGGTGGGGTGTTCCTCATCACTGGCCTTGAGTGCTGGGTCCTAGTTGAAGGCTGTTGTGCTGGACTGGGCTGGTTGTTCATGAGTCTGCAGAGAAGACTACCCATAATGCTTTGCTTGCTTAACAGTTAAATGTTACTCCTTCCACCCCCATTAAGTTTTCATGTATATTGTAGGAGATTTGGGAAACAATAAAAAAATACAAAGTAGTAAATAAAATTTACCCATAACCCAGAGGGAAGAAAAGTAACTATTGTTAAAATTTCCTTTTACAATTTATATGGTTTTATATAATGTGGTGTGTGTGTGTGTGTGTGTGTGTGTGTGTGTGTGTGTGTGATCCCACGCTTTCTAGATTTGGCTACATAGATAGTAATGTCTATATAAGGGCTATAGTCTAGAATGTAGAATATATACTACTTTTTTTTGAACATAAATAGTTTGGTAACCTTTTCTACCTAGCATTAGTTACATTCTGAATATTTTCCCATGCTATTAAAGAACTCTGTGGAATGTGTTTTTAATGGTCATATACTATTTCATTGTTTAGTTGTACCATTTATTTAATTAGCTCCCTACTGGCGGATATTTAGACTTAGTGTATGGGGAAAAAAATCAGGGCTGTGGCCACAGTGGCCAGTGTGATGAAGTTACTGAAAAGGAAGCATATAGTCTCATTATCCCAGGACCACTGAATCCTCAAGTCTTTAACCAATTGATGACTTCTAGGTAGCCACTTTCCTTTGGGCTGTCAGGATTCTACTGTGGGAGAGGAGTAGTTTTAGAGACCAAATGAATTTCTTGCTGTGTGTCAAGTGATTATAAATGACAGTCTCTCTTTTTCTTCCCTTCCCTTCTCTGCCCTGGTCACCCCCACAGGGCAGTAAACGGCTTTGACCCAGCTCCTCCTCCTCCTGGTCTGGGCTCCTCACGCCCATCATCGGCACCGGGTATGCTGCCTCTCAGCGTGTGAGTGCCCAGCCTCCAGGTGGGGGCTCCTGCCCTCCTCCAACAATCCAGGACACCCACGCCTCACCCTTCGGTGCCTGGGCCCAGCCTGTGCCCCTCTATCTGCCTCCCCGTGGCAGGCAGAGGGCAGGCTGCATGCAGTGGTGGCTGCTGGGCCCTGCCCAGCCCCAGGACTCTGCGCGATATCAATACTGGCTATTTTCTCTTCTCGCCGTAGTGCCGTTGGTTTCACATGATTGCACTTTTGTGGGTCACAAGGTGATACATACGTGTATTACTTGGTCACTGGATGCAGAAGTACCCATTCATCACACCTGCCTCATAGCTCCTACCCTGCTGTACTGATAGGATTTAGTTGTATTTAGGACATTGCAAATCTTCTAGAAGTTCTCCCCCAAATCAGGTTGACATGTGCCCTTCTGAGCTCCCACCCAAGCGTCTTCAGTGCTCATGATCATGTGTCCCCCAACTCCACCCCACACAGTTTGGGCCTGTTGCTGGCAAAGAGTCAGGAAGGTCACTGAATTAGGGAACATTTTCTGCACCTTCTGATTTTACTTTAGCAGTTATCATTCCATTGACTTGCCTCCTAGAGCAGCCTGTCTGAGCCCCAAATGGCAGGAGCCTCTGGGGTCTGGTACACACAGGGCTGGCAACTTCCTTGCTAGCTTTCTGGTCCTTTAGTTAAATGACATCTTCAGAGCTTTTTTGTTTTGTCTTCTGAGGGCCTGTCCAGTTGCGTTAGGAAGGGTTGAGTGGCCTGATTCCAGGGGTCGGCTGGTGCCAGCACCTGGGGGCGGGGGGTGGGCAGACTGACCATAAGTGGTTGTCCCTGTGCATCCTTTGATTACTCTCATGCTGCATTTACTGTTTACATTGTTTTATTGTACATAGGTTTGTAAACATTATTGCCTAAGATATTTGTATATAACTTGGGCTTTGTAGCTTTTATTTATTCAGAACTCATATGGCATGTTAATGACTTATGATGGTGTCCTACTCTGGGCAGCTGTATAGGATCATCATGTGGTTAAAAAAAATACTTCCCCTCAAAAAATCTTTTAATGTGGAAACAATAAATTTCACATAAAAAAAGTATCAAGGTTGCTTTATTGGGTTCCTGCCATCCTGTGAGAGAAGAGCTAGAGTTACAAAGCCAGGTTCAGATGTCACTTTTGCTCTGACATGGGACATGTGGGTGGACAGCAGTTGTGGAATGGGGCAAAGACAATTCAGGCAGCCTCAGAAAGTGTCTAATGCACTGAGCAGACGGTTGCATGCTGATTCTCAGTGCTGGTTTCTCTTAGCTTTGATTTCCAGGAGCAGCCTGAGAATGGCCCAGGCCCCTCGTGCAAATCTGGGAAGGAAGGACTGGGACTTTGAGGGAGGCTGCCAGTTAGGTCATGGGGCAACTATGGTGGATCCAGGAGTTGGTCCTCTGGCTGTGCTGCCTTTCATGACATGTGTTGGTGTTCTGGGATTAGAGTTTAATTGGAGCTGGGCTTCTCATCTCTCAGGTTGACATTGGCAAGTGAGAGAAGGTGCCAGATGTTTGGTAGCAAGAAACAGGGTGACTGGACTTGAACTTGTAAATAGTCTGTATGAATGTATCAGATTCTGAACATTGCTTATAATAAAGAGCATAAACAGTATAGTTTTAAAACTATAAGTAAAAGTAAGTGAATTGAATTCCTAAGTGAATAAAAAACTTTGAGTAGGATACATTTTCAAAAATTTCTTAAAACTTTTAATATTTAAGTGGGCAGGAATAGCTTCCATTAGTTCTACTTGGAGATTTTTTGCCGTAAGCTGCCTCACTGAGAGACACTTGCAGTGGTGTGTGTGCTGTGCCCAGTAATGCTGGCCAACCAGTGAAAAGAAAGTCTCTTAATGATGGGCAGCAATTTCCAGCTTATTTTCTAACCATCATTGGAAGGACTGGATTAGTTCAGAGGCTTAAACATTTGGCAGACCTCTTTGTTTATGCAAGAACTCCAAATCTAACACACAAGAAAAAGTTCTGGAGTCCTGACTCCTTGTCCCTGGCTCCCCAGTGATTTCTCAGTTCCTTTCCAGCTGAACACACCTGAGATCATCTCATCCATATGGTCCTGTCAGTTGTTGTTCAGTCAGATGATGGCAGGCAAAGGGTCCCTGGGCTGAAGAGGCCCATGAGTCATTTACTGGACATCACCACTGCTTCATGTCCAGAGAGCACAGGCCAGGTTTATGAAAGGGCAGAATTATGCTACAGGGCATGTTTCTAGTCCCTTCAGGTGGAGACCCCCATATATTCTAATTTTTTTATAGCTGCAGCAGCCCTTGGCATACAACCCCGTGAGGAAGGTGGTTGGCTCCTCTGGCCTCATATTCAGCTTCCTGTTTGGATTATTTGGTTCAAGATGCTTCTTTGTACTTGCTCAGATAGAGCATTTGCTACCTGGCATGAAAACTAGTATATACTATTTGCCCATCTAGCTAAAGATTGCCTACCAGCCGCCTGTCTCTGAGTGGGTTCTCTTCCTAGCTAGAGCTTCTGGTGCTCAGGTTTGCCTGGCTCTTATGAAAGCTTTGGGAATGATCTTTCCCTTGAGCTGGGTCCATGTGGTAGTCTCCCCTGCATGGAGGGGGTTAGTCTTCCACATATTTTCATCTCACCACCCTGTCCCATTCCTTGCTCCTGAAATGTCTTCTTGCATGAGAGTAGGAACCAGCTCAGAGTGGTCTGAAATTATACCCCACCAACTTGGTTAAGAGCTAGAAGCCAAAGTGAAGCATGTGAGGACTAGATACAGATAACCTGAGAAATAGGATGAGCTGGTTTTACCTCAGTTTACAGAGGGGAAGGTGAGCCTAGAGTTTAAGTGACTAGTCTGAACTCACACAGCTTGTTCATAGAAAAGCCAGGATTGGTTGGAAATGAGCTCAGTGTCTTTTTTTTTTGCTATACTCTCCACTTTTCCAAACTTGAGGCCTTGCTAGCCTTTACTGTTGTGTGCCTCAGGAGATGAGCTGATTTTTGAATCAGTTTATAAGGAGGAATATGGTTCATCCACCCCTCCTCTTCCAATCCTGTGCTTATTGACTATGCTCCTCTCAGAAGTTGTCCCAGAGATGCCATTCGCATCTTCTGAGAACTAAGGTGGAAGCTGGCACCTCTGGGGAAGGGTAGCTGTCTTGGAGTGGAGCCACAGCTTTAGGGAGTATCCTATTGCCAGATCTATTCTGCCTGGCTTAAACTGAGAACAGCCAGTTTGGCTGCTGGTGGGAACAAGGCCAGAAAAGGAGGGGTGGGTATGAGCAGTCATTTGTTTTCACTGCCTGAAAGATAACATCTTCCAAATTCTAGCTTTTACTTCAAGGATTGTTTTTCCGTTTGTCTCAAAGGTTGAAAAAAATTGAGAACACTAGCTTGAGCATTAAAATTTAGATGCGTTGATTCTTTCCTAAAAATGGGAGCAGGAGAGGAGACATCTCTGTAAATCATCTTCCAATGACTTAAAGCATCTTATCTGAAAACTGGTCCTATAACTAATAAAAATACTATCTATGGGAATACAGTAGCCCTTTTTTAAATGTTAAGGAAAAAGTCTTGAGTAAATATTAATATAACAGACTTCCTTTATAAGATAGCACATGTGAAGAGACAAATGTGAAAACAGAACAAAGCTTTTGTGCTGGTTTTGGTGGCCCAAGTGGGTTTGTGCCACACGGTTTACAATTTGAATCATGCTGTATCCTGCTATGTCTGTACCCATAGGTGTTATGTTAATGTTTCCTGTCAGCTCTGAAGCCTTCACCAAGGGAAACATGATGCAAACTGAACAGAAATTTAACTTGTTTACTTGTGGGTTGTTTGTAATCAGGTATCAAGTTTGACTGTTGCCCCATTAAAATATGGAGATTGTGCCTTGATCATGATTTACAGGTGGAGGCCTGGGGTGCTGGGGTGGCAGGCCTGGGCAGTAGGTTTTCTGACACATGCTTGTATAAACAGTCAGATGAGTGAAGTCCAGATTAGATAAGAGCACTATTGTTCCCTGTCAGTACATGATGGAGCTAAGAAACTTTTTAGGTTTCAAAATGATATTGTTTTAATTATGAAAAAGAACCAGCAGATCTCACTGTCATCTAGAATTTAGGGGAATAGGTACACTTTTATATTATTGGTGTCACTAAATTATTCTGTCTTGAATCAATCTAACAATGTCATAAGCTACAAAAACGCTTCTCTACTTTTGGGATACTATTCTGTGGTAGTAGGAATAAAATCAATCTCGGTAGCGATATCAAGTGTGTGTTGGTGGGGGAATGGTCAGGATTACTTATTAGCTGAAGGATACCATAGAGCCATTGAACCTAAGTGTGCAGATGTGCCAATACACAGGAGTGGAAATGACCAGTGGGAAAAGGACACAAAATAGATGAATATGCTAATTGCAGCTTTCTGAAAAAGTCAGAAGTGAAATTAAAAAGATGCAAATACTTTGGAATTCTACTTTTTTTCTGTAAAGTTGCCCAAATTCATTTTTAAAAAACTTACTGAAGTAATGAGACTGATATTTTTTCATTGCCCAATTTGGCCTGAAATCCTGTGTTGAGGAGTTTAGAGATTTGAGCAAGTAGCACAAAGCAGAGGCCCCTTGACTATCGGGTGACTGGCTCAGTCACACTTGGGGAAATTTTAAAATTCAGATTCCTCCAGGCTCCACCCCAGCACCAGCCTAGTGAGGAGGGTACTGTATTTCAGAGTCTCAAATACCAGCAATTGTAAGGCACACCTTTATTTTGTGAACCATTAAGAAAAATGTGCTGATTAGAAAAAGCTATGAAAATGCTTATCATTTAGACTTATTATTATATTTATTGAGAGCTCTTTTCTTTAGACAAATTTTCATGGTATCACACTAATTCATATACAGAAAGGGAAATGGGATAGTCCTAAAACTTCACGTTGTGATTCTGACGTCCTGAATCATGTTTTGACCCAGAGTTGTCCTCTACTGTTTTCCCGAGCAGTGTCTTCCTCTGTGCCACGGTGAGCGTTGGTGATGTGTTTCTGAAAAGCATATTCTGTTGTTCCAGGATTTTCTTCTAAGCCGCTGATACCCATTTTATAAGATCTGATGCTGGGCTTTATTGACCTTATCAGGAGGCGACAGGCCATGACAACCACATTACAACTGCCACCTACTGGCGGTGATTGTGAGACACATGAGTTTACACATGTGAGAACAAGAGTGTCTTAGAACCTATGCCATATTGTTACTTCGAAGGAGGCAGTGCTCTGCTTGGATGTTTGTCAGACCCTGAGTTTAATAGTTGGATTATGTCACTTTATATCTTGAATGAGATTTCATAACATCCAGTCAGTAGGGATTAGAGTCTGTTATCGGGCTACTTTGCTCAGTGCTCTAATGAATCAAACATGAATTTCTAGTCTCAATAAGGGTTGAAGGACAGGGTCACACTTTTTGCATATGGAACATAGGCCCTCTAACATTGTCTTTGAAAACTTACATCATGTCAGTATACCCTTATTGATAGTTTCATATTAGATTTCTGACAGGTATCATATGAGACACTTCAGCATGACTTGCTAGATTCTCAAATGACATGAGGCTACACAAGGAAGTGGACTGCCCTGTCTGGTCCTGACAGCTGTCACAAGACATATCATTTGAGCAAAAGCAGATGTTCCTCCCCCCAGAGTGACTAGGAAGCCTTTGTGGATGGGGACTCTCACTGGGTCTCAGCCACAGGTTTTACTCTCAGACCTGCGTGGAGGTAGGGGAAGAAACCTCTCCACTTTGTAAAGATTTCAATCTATGGCCTGCCTGTTCTGGATTTTCTTTTTTTTTAGGAGGTGAGAGTGGGACAAGAAGTGGTGGTTCCTCCTAGAGCTTGACAGATTTGAACTTTTCTCTTTCCTAATCTTGATACAGACATAATATCTGTGTCCCAGCTACATTGGCTTCAGGAGGAAGGGGCAATGGGTCAGTCATTCTCAGAGAAAGGGTGGGCTGGCTGTGCGAATAATTTGGTCTTCTGGCTCACACTTTATCTTAGCTGAGGTTTCCAGAGATGGGGAAGATTAGTGTTGGAAAGGAAATGTAGGGCTCTAGAATCTTTCTGATGTCAGGGTTTGAGAAGTATGCCCTCAAGCCAGTTGGACTAGGAATAACAGGTGTGTTATCCTTACCTAAGCCATTTAAAATAATTCCTTGGAGTGTATGCATTAAAAAAAGTGCCTATGATGTGGCAAGGGCAGACAGAGCATTTAGTTAGCATGACAGCTCCAAGTTAAAACCTCCACAGAGTCTTATTTGACTTCATCTCAACAAAGGATAAGGCTTTCCTAAGTCTTGCCTGAATTCCTCTTTACTATGACCCACTCTTGCTGGGTAGAAGCTGGCCAACTTCTTTGAGTCTTTGACACACTCAAAGCCCAGCTCCCATAAACTGTCTTCCTTGTGCTTTAAATGCCCAACAAAGGCTTTTAAGAACCACCTTTCCTCCCTACGAAATGGTGGTTTTTGTTTAGTAAAGAAAAGTTCCTTCTAGTTAGCATCTCTACAGTCAGGAACTGGGATTAGTCCATGTAGATTCTGTGTTTCTTCTAACAGGCTGAGTAGTTGGGAAACAGTGACATTAATGCCAGTTAAACTAGCCTGGTGGGAAGCATTCTTACTTTTTGAGAAAAATCAGCCTCTGAATTCCATAAATATCTGGACTATGACACTGAATAGTCAGGGTGAGAACACAAATGAGATACAGTAGCTGTAACTCACCTCTTTTTTTCCCATGGTAGTGACACAGGAGGAAAAGAATGCTTTTTGCTTTTTTTTTTTTTTTTAACATCCCCAGCACTGCCAAGAAGCCTGGGTATATGCCTTATACCACTAGAACCAGCCTAACCTAAGACTGTTGCGGAATAAAAACCCAGCATTCTCTCCATGATTTTGTGCTCCCATAGTTACTTCTCTCCAGCCGATCCTAACTGGCCTACAGTAGAGTGGCTGTCCTTGGGTCTTACCACTGAATCTTCCCTAAATCATTTTCAGTGTGTATCCTGCCTGAAAATGCAGTCTGAACCTTCTTGGATCTCTTAAAATACTCTAATCCAGTAAATAGCTTCTAAAGGCTTCCTCCCACAGCCCTAAATTGCTCCCATTTCCATTAAGGGTTCTCTAGCCCTAGTGGCCCTTTTCTTCCCAATGCATCCATACACAGAAAGGCCACTGGTGAGATATGACTTGTAGCCAAAACTGCCCAGAGAATTAACTTGTCATCTGACACTTTCTAGGGGTGCAAAGCCCTCAGAAAAGTGGGCCTGGCTGTCAGCATTTTAAGTTTGTATATCTCCCAACCTCCAATCAGATCACAGATGGGAAATCAAGAACAGAAGGTGAGAAAACAAGATTCCACGTTCACAAGATTATTCTTGTTTATTGAGGTCTGTTTATTCTCAACGGGTGCTTTTTCCTCCAAGTAAATAGAGCAGGCGTAAATATCTATAATGAATAAATTTATTGTCTTACAAAAATCATTGTCTAGAAATATGGGAATACAAGAAAAGATATTTGCAGTCAGGTGTCTGGTGGTCAACAGCCAGTACAATTCATAAAGGAGTAAAACCAAAGATTCCAAACCCACATGACAAATTCTTCCTAACAGATGTTAAAGCTTTTAACCCAAAAGGTTTGTGTTTTCAAGCACATTGCAGAGGATCAGGGATTTATAATTAACACTGATTCATTGTCACTGAATGTTTATAATACCACTTTGACTAGAGAGGTACATGATATGAAGCACAGTCAAACTTAATACATTAAATTGTTACGGAGGCAAATAATATATTTAACATTGTCTTAGTACTGTAGTGTCTAAGGCACTTTCTGTAATGTCAGTTTGCTTAACTATCAACCAAAAACAGAATGCTAAGTGTTCACTGTAACACTGTCCAAAGGGAAGGGAAAAGGAAAAATGAAAAAGGATTCACATCCACTGGCATGTCAACATTCAGGCAGATGGCATCTGTTCTTGAGGTTCTGTAAACCTCACTGACAAACTTGGAACGAGTCTCGGACACAAAACCAATATTCCCATTTTGGGCTTAAAGCAGCGGCTGAATTTGTAAGGTCAGCATGAAAGCCTGGCTGACAGCATGAGGGCCTTCCAGTAACTTCTGCTTAGGAGCATGCAGCTGCTTGCTCTGAAGTGAGGACTAGTACACCGACAAAGCCAGAGGGTTCAGGAGACCATCGGGAAATCAACGTGATTGCTGCCACCCAGGGCCTCAGCTGCATCGTAGCCACTATCCTTTCTATGCACAGACCAGCCCTGGCCAACAACAGTTCATGTGAAGAAATGCGGGGACACCACCAACTCGAGGAAGATGGGCATGGTAACCCCAAATGGATGCTGCTTCCCCCAATCCAACCCACCCCTCCTAATCTTTCCAAAGCCCCTTTCACAGTTTGCTCACTGAAATAGTGTTGATCATTATTTTAAGGAAATGAGAGATACAAGTGCAGTTTAGGTTCCACAATGTTCTAAGAGACGATGTGGCTGAGGAGTCAGGGGCCACATGAACACAGAGCTAAGTTACCTGTCTGTATGACAGAGAGCATGCAGAGCGACTGAGCAACAACCACGGGGCTGCCCCAATAACCCAGCGACTGGCAACAAGGGTCTGGAGTTTGTCTGAAAAAGGGTTCTCTTCTTAACATGTATTATAAAATGGTCTCTTGATGAATATATGGAAAATAGATGCAACGATGAGACAATCTGTTTAATATGTGCATGTTTTGTGTATGTATATATATAAAAAGGGGAGCAATTGTACCTAAATCTGAAGCAGGATACAGTATGTGTAGGCTGGAAAGCCTTAAGACACAGTTGATCTTTTAGTAAGGAATCCCGTAGCTTGCCAATTTCCTAAATCTCTAGGAGGCCCAAGGCAGGCTAGCGCTGGGTGAGTTCCTGCGTGTCCCACTGTATTGCCTCCACTGGCTTCCTGTGACACTACTCTGACTGGGTCGGCTGCGTCTCATTAACATCACTGGTCTTACTCTCGGTGTCATCATCTGACAGCTCTAGGGAAGCCCCTTCGATGTGCAGCTGGCGCCGACCAGATCGGCTTGAAGAGAAGCTGATTGGGCCACCACGCCTGGCGAGAACAAAAAGTAGACACGTGGGTAAATACACAAAAACATATGGCTGTCAAGTTGTTCAATTACATAATAACTTCAAAATTCTTCGGGACACACGACCTAGAGTGGATGGGCATAATCAGGAAAGGCTCTGGGCTTCTCCACCTCTCCTACATCCTGCCTGTGGAATATCATCCTGGCTAACGCACAGTGTACATGGAGCAGGAAGTCCTCAGAACTGGGGATGGCTTGATCCCATTTAAGGCTGTGACAGAGACAGTAAGGAAGATGGATTAAGTCAAAGCTCTACCTGCTAACCAAGGGTCAGCATTTCCATAAAGGACAGCTAGTAAATATTTTATTTAGGCATCGTGGGCTGCATAAAGTCTCTGTTGCACATTCTTATTTTTTCTTAATAACCCTTTATAAATGTAAAAACCATTCTTACCTCGCTGGCTATATATACAAAAGCAGGGCACATCAGAATTTGGCCATGGGCTACAGTTTGTCAATACCTGTGCTAACCTGGTCTTCTGCGGGGAGAAAGAAGTTTAGCTTTAGCTCTCTCATGTTTTGTCCTCTCTCTGCTGCATATCAGGTCTAGTGTGGAGTGAGGATGGGAGGAGGGCTGATGGCGCCAGGTCCTGCGAGGAGCTCCTACCCTGCCTTCTAATGGAGGCTGGGACCATTCCTCACTATGGACGTCTGAACATGGATGGACACTTGACGTGGCTCTTAAGCCTTGTGTGTTTGTATGGTCCACTAGTAAATGGGAAAAAGAGAGTGGGCCTGTTCCTCTTCTGTTCTCCTCAGGGGCTATTAAAGGTAAAAATTCCTGAACAGATAAACGGGAAGGGATTTAAGAGCATGAACAAGTAAACCACTTTAGAAAAGCCAAACCCTAAGCCTACAATTTTGGCTGTAATTGCAGGCTTTAAGTGAAGACTCTGTGAGACCCAGTGCTGCTCACAGAAGTCCCCAAGGTTGCTCACCTCAGCCGGTTCTTCAGAGTGCTGACCTCACGGCTCAGGCCCTCATTGGCCTCAGTGGCATCATCCAGTTCCCGCTGGAGCTTACGCCGAGATGCATTGGCACGCGTAGCTTCTTCTTCTGCTTCCTCTAGCTGCCGTTTAAGCTGCTTCATCCTGGCGTTGGCCTTCTCCATCTTGGGGAAGTTACATGAACCAAGTCAAACCAAACTGGTGAAACCAAATTTAGTATCGCTGCATCCTGAGTGTGTGAGCACAGCTCTCCACCCTGTCAGCCATGTGAGCACTCACGTGTGCTCACATATACACATGGGCATTACTTAAAGACACAAGACTGGGGGCTGGTCTAAGGCCTTTTGATTGGCCTGCCATTATCAGCAAAGCCAGTGTCTACAGAGCAAACTCTGTAAAGGAAATTTTTTGCAGAAAACAACAGTTGATTATCTCCAGATGAGATGACCTATGAGACTGTGAAAAGGGAAATGCTATTCTTACAAAATATAGAAGAGTCAGCAATTGTGGACAGTCTGTCCAACCCCAGGAGATGGTACGTTCATTTTTACATCTCCTTTAATATGGGCGTTTCAGATTTTATATTGTGATTCCAGTACAAAGTCACTCTGGAAGACCTGACGTGATTAGTCACTCCTGAGCCATTAGAGACTGGCCTGTGTCCTGTGGGTCCAGTTCACTCACATACACCCAGAACTGCCCTCAGTGCTGTTAGGCCCTGAGGGTGGGGGTGGGAAGGGAAGGCCAACATGCCTGACTGGAGCAGGGGAAGAACAGGGAAGGGTATGGGCCGAAGGTAGCAGAATCCTCAGCTCTTGTCCACATTTCCTCCCAGTGTCTAAAGTGGCAAGTCTCATCATGGTGAGGGGAATGAGCTGGAGGGAGAGCACAGCTACCCAGACTGTCATCTATGCCACAGTCCTATTCTTAGAACATTCCCTTGATACTTAAAAAAAGGATGCCTGGATGTAGACAAGGAAGACCACTGAGGTCCCGCATGTAGTGCATTTCTCTTTGCTTTCTATTTGACATCCTACATGTTCTCCTCCATCCAGCCAATATACAGTGACTGCAAACTATGCCTATTCTATTCTAGGCATTCAAGAGATGACACTAAGTGAAACTTAGTGAGGCAAAAATCTCTGCACTCAAGAAGCGTACATTCTTGGTGGAGGAAATATGAATTAAGATTCGATTTAGGCCTCACACTTCAAAGCCCTCCTGATGTGCTCTCACCCACCCCTCCTCTGTTTCTCTGGTGCGCTGAGAGAGCCCTGAGGGGTGGGGGGCCATGTCTTAATCACCTCTGTATCCCCAGCACTCAATAGTGCCTGGAAGAACAAGGAACAGCACATATAAAACATCAGAATTAAAGAGTTTCAAATAGCATTTTCTTAATTTAGTCAAATGGTAACATTTTGCATCAGTTGCTTTGCTAAAGGATTTCTAAGGTAGAAGACATTTCATCCTGCCCTGCCTTCTTCCCTTACCTGTTCTTTATACTGATCTGCATGTCGACGTTCATCTTCAACCTGCATGAAGATTTCTTTCAGCTTCTTCTCAGTACGTCGGACCAGTTTGTTGGCTGCTGCTCGTTCCCTATGAAAATGATCGATATTTGTGATTCTTAAAATGACAGTTTGAATGAGGAAAATATTTTTTAAAGTCCTTTTTTCCTAGAAGATGACATATGTTGGAGTACTTTCCAGGACTTCTGACCAGAATAATATCATAATTAATATGGTTCAGAAAACTTTTGCCTTCTAGTCACGACATGGATGGCCTTTAATGTATTCTAATACTGATAGGTAGAAAAAGTATATTATTCCTTCACATACAGATATTAATTACTTGATTTAGTGATCTTCTAAAGATCAAACATACAAACTACCTGATATTGAGTGCAGACTTTTTGAAGACAAAAACCTTAGCTGGTTACTCTAGTCATCTAAACTTTTTAGCCTAGAAAACAAAACAAAGACCCAATTTATTAAGTGACTGGTTCAGTCACCTGACACTTACTATGATGCTAGGGGCGACAGCAGCTAACATTGAAAAGAAACGACCGAACAAACAAACATACCTCCTACTTTCTCTCTAAGTTAGAGATCAAACAAATCACCATGTTTCTAGACAGGCCTACATTTTCCCTAATGAAGGAGAGATAACTAATTTGTTGAACTCCACTGAAAACAGAAAAAGTTCTTTTGTTCCTTGACAAATGTTATGCAAAAATGGGTAGTGATGGAGTTAGCTGAAAGGACAAGTCTCGTTAATTACAGCTAACAACAAACAAACCCTTCATTGTTTTATTTGAGCACAGTGGAGTTGAAGGAGTGGAGTGGGAAGTACAGATGCTGGGTTGGGGAGGGAAGATGTTGGGCTTTGGAGCACAAGCCCTGCATTTCTGCGCCCCAAGCTCCACAACAAGAAGGTGAATTTGAAGGTCTTTATACCTTTGTAAATGCCTGCCAAAAGCTGTATTGGGCAACTCCTCATAAATTTCAGAATAAAAACTGTCAAGCAGTCACTTCCCATGAGCGAAGAAAAGCTTTTATTTTTGATACAGTGCATTTCTTCTCTGCCAACAAATTGTAACATTTCCTGTGATGCCACCAACTTGGGAAATCAACTTTGGGTAAAAATGTAAACTGGCACCTAGAAAATCATGGGACACCATATTATCAGCTGAGTCCTAGAAGAGCTGACAGGTGAGCCCAGCCTTTCCTGAGGGCTCACACCTCCTATCTCCCACTCCAGTTACATACGTACTGGTCATCTCTTCCCCTGCCATGGTAACTCCCACAAGGCAAGTGTCTATTTTGTCTCTGGCTCACAGGCTGAGTCTGGACCTGGTCTGCAGTAGAGAAGCTCTAAGTTTTGGTTTACCACAGTAAAAACCTCTTACTTGGCTTCCTGCTCAAGCTGCTCCTCCAGCTGCCCAATCTTGGCTTCTAGGGCAGAGATGGTGGCCTTGAACTTGGACTTGACAGCACCCTCTAGTTCCTGCAGCTTGGCCTTCAGCTCCTTGTTTTGCCGCTCCAGCTGCTGGCGTGCATTGTCACTCTTCTGGGCAGCGCTGCGCTCCGCCGCCAGCTCTGCATTCAGCGTATCCACCTAGACAGGAGAGATGGGGTTAGTCATTCGTGCCAGAGGGGTAGCACAGGCCTTCCCAGGTGACGGGCTGCTGTCTGGGCCACCTGTAGCGTGGTCTTGCGAAAGCGGTCATTGAGCAGCTCCATATTGCTCTGTTCCTCTTCAAGCTCCTCCTCCAGCTGTGCGATTCGTGCCTCCAGACGCCGCTTCTCATCCAGTAGGGCAGACCTGGCAGAGCAAGAAGATGACAGCTCAATAGCAGCTCTACACAATGTGGGGAAACTCAGGGAAGAGGACTCCTCTACCCACCGTGCTGCAAGACACTGAGCACTGGTCTTGATTTTTCTCTCCCCTGAACCCACTGCCCAATCTATCAAGTCCTAGTCATCACACGTCAAACACGCCACCTACTTCTCTATCCCCATGCCTGCTACCCTAGTCCAGGCCCTGTCATCTCTTATCTGGACCACTGTGGGAGCCTTCCAGCTGACCTCCCTCCTGCCTCTCCATCTGTTCTCCACAGACAGCATCAGCTTTCAAAAGTACAAAAAGAGCTTGGCATTCCCTGGCTTAAAATCTACCTGTTTTCCAGTGCATTGAAATAAAAATGCTAACTCCTCATCATGGCATGCTAGAAAATGATCATGATGTACCCTCAGTACAGTAATTAAATGGAGAAAGCAACTTCTTAATTGGAATAAAAGATGACTTTTAATGAAAAATGCATTCAAGGAAAGGTAAGTCTGATGAATGAGAGTGGACTTTCATTGCATAGCTGTGCAATCTATGGAAACCAGGTTAGTTCTGAATGTATTCCTTTATACTTACTGTCGGCATGACTGGCATGAGGAGGTGTGACCTGTCTGGGTCGTGCAGCCAGCCAGCGGCTGAGACATTCTGGAGCCTCAGCACCTTCTGCTCATCTTTCCAGACTTTGAACACATGAGCAAATCAACTACTGACTTCTTTATGCCTGACAACACCCACGGCCTTCTCAGTGTAGCAGGCAAGCCCAGGGGAATGAGCCACTGTTGCCTAAGAGGACTGGTGGGGCCGCCACAGATGCCCCTTTCCACCTGCTGTCAGGAGACTTACTTGCCAGAGGCGCTGTTGGCGATCTCATCAGCCAGCTCATCTCTCTCCTGCTCGGCATGTCGGCGGGCTCGCTCAGATGAGGCAAGTTCCTAAATAAGTTTAGACCATGATTTAAACTCTGGCTGTTGATAGTTTCCTCAATTGTGAAATCTGACAATGCCTATAGGCTATAGCCACCTTGCTCCAAGCACTCTATGTATGCCTCAAATTACAATTAGATTTGAGAAATTAAGGTGGTAGGTTTGCTGAAGAGAATCTGTCTGGGTATAGGTCAGCCAGGTGATATGCTGTATCAAAACGTACAAAAATGTCCACAGAGGAAGTCCTAGTCTGTGTAAGGGCTTGGCTGTCCCTTCCAATTTAAGAGGCAGCTATATTCCTGCCCTTCTTAGAAAGCTGGTGTTTCTTAATCACAAACTGAGCACAAACTTCATGCAAACCCCAAACTATACCAATTCATGGTCTTGAAGTATCTTCCACATATACAAGTAGTACAGTTTGGAGATCAAATCGACTAGCTAGGTAGACCAGTGAATATCAAGGCACCAGAAAAAAAGGTAGTTGTGCTGTACAGTTAGTTAGGATCACAGCTCCCAAGGAGGTGGGTGGAGTGTGACTTCACGGGCTCAGAGAGCTGGGCCTCTGCGGTAAGCAGGGCCTCTTTCTTGAAGGAGATGGGAGCCCTGGTCAGGGCAAGGAGACAGCCCTGTGCCTGCCAGTCCTCTGGAGGAAGAACTGCCTAATGGCTGCTTTTCCACAAATTTCCTTGGAAAGAGGATTTTCCACAGGCAGGAGTCAGGGTGCATTTCTCACCCCAACTGGGTAAAGACTAAGATCATATTCTCAGAATTTAAGAGCTACACCATCTTATTTTATGGATAAGGAAACTGAGGCCACGTGGATGAAGTAAACTGCCCCAAGTCTCAAGCTTGGTCAACAGCAGAAACTCATGGTTCTGAATCCCTCCCTGCCCAGGGCCTCTTATCACCAGCTGCCTCTTCCAAAAGATGCGATATTTGGCAAGAGCACAACTTAAGATGCTTGAGGAGCAGGGCTGCATAAAAGTTCATCTGTGTGCTCTGCATGTGCACTCGCCTCTTATTTTAGTGCACAGGATGTAGGCCCTCCAAAAGGCCTAGGTTCTAACATACAGAATCCTAATACATGGGACAGGGCACGAATCTAGGATGTGATGGCAGCAGGCAGAATACTTTGGACCTGATGGTCTCTGATTGACAAACACTGTGTGTCCGCTCTGCCCGCTGGCCTCTGGTGTTCTATTCTCCTGGGCCCAGCCCCTGGATGGGTGTGCTGCGCGCAGGCTGAGGGACCCATGGGAGAAAGGAGAGGACCCTAGGGCCTATAGGCCAGATGGAACAAAGGTGTCTGAGGTAAGAAAAAATAGAGAAATAGAGGGAAGGGAAGAGCTAGCGTTCCAGATCAGACTCTTCTCCCTAATGCCGTCCCCCTGTCGGAAGGTCTATAATAAACACTTTCAGCTTTCTGAAAAAAACAGAGTGCTGGGTTTCAGGGTGCTTTGATACTTGGGCAATGCCCCAGGAGCTCTCCAGAAGGCAGGCTCCCAGAGTCCCATCACTCAAGGGATATCACTGATTACACGATGAACTACATAGATCTTGATATTCTGCTTCATTGATGAATACACGTTCTTTTTAAGCACACAGATATTTATAAAGACTGACCCTATGTTCTAGACCTTAGAGCTGCTTGACTCTCAATATTCTCTAACTATAATGCAATGAAACTAGAAATCAACCAAGAAAAGAATAAATGTCACACATTTGGAAATTTAAACCACACTTTTAAATTATTCATGGGATAAAGAAACCATCATAGAAATTAGAAAAACTTAGAATTTAAATGACAACAAATAGGATACAGTGAAAATAGTACTCTGAGGGGAACTTATGTTCTAGGAACATTTTATGTGTCCAACTCAAGAAGTCAGAAAAACATTCAAAGGAAATAAAGGTAAGAACAAAATTAATAAAAAGAAAAACAAGGATCAACCCAAAAGCTGGCTCTCAGGGTAATCTCAGGATGTGCTCAGGGTTCAGATGTCTGGTTTTCAGTTCCTTCTTAATTCCTGACACCTAGAGAGTTTTCCTTTCTTTCTTGAAAGCTCAACTCCGCATATATAGTTGACTTTGGTAACATTTTTATCCAGCATTTCTAGGTGTTTGTACTGGGAGTTTTTTCATGTTAACTGATAACATTTCAACTTAAGTTGCTTTTCTCTTTCCAGGTTGAATAAATGCGATCATCCTTTATTTATATAGAAATTTATGTATACATTAAATATGGGCACTTCTTTGTATATTATACCTCAATAAAGCTTTTGAAAATAGAAAAAGAAACGTATGCATTCAAGTGTGCCAAGCATTGATAGAATCAATCACTCTTCATGAGAACTTACAAGAGAGATAAATGAAAGAATTGTTGGATTACAAGATGATTCACTTAGGAATTCAGTGAAACATACTTTTCTCCTTTTAAGTATCACAAATAGTACGTCTGCGTAAAACAAGGCAGTCTTGTATCACTTAGGTCAGAGTTCAGAGTTAAATGATCCTGATGCTTACTAACACTAAATAAACATCACTCCCTTTTCTTACACATGGAACAAGCCAGGAAAGTGGCTCGAAAAGTTACTAACCAGCTCCTCTGCTTTCAGCCAGGTAGGGGAATATATATGAGCAGTATCAAAAGGTGCGACTACTCTGCCGAACTAAAGCAGTAAGATAGTCCAGTAACTTAAAAAATGAATAGTGAAATTACACTAGGCTACAAAAATATTAAGATATATTTATCTGATCTTGGAGAAATTGGCAGGGCAAATATTTGTTGAATGAATGGATGAATATGTAAACAAACCTCCTGCAATTGAAGGATTTCGGCTTCTAGGCTCTTTAATTTCTTTTCACTCTCTTTGGATTGAGCAAAAATCTCATCCCGGGATGCACGGGCTTCTTCTAATTCACGCTGGTAATCCTTCATCTGAGCCTAAGGTTAAATAGGAAGAAGGTTTTGGGGGTAGTTTTCATTCATAATTTTTAAACATATGATTTTTTTCAGATTGTAAAAGTAATATACGGTCATTGTAAATATAAAAGTATATGGAAGTGACAAAGATGTTATAAGAAAACATTTAGACCAACACAAAAATTCTCAACAAATAGTAGCAAACTGAATCCATCAACATATAAAAAATTATACACCATGTATATTTATAAACCACAATATTCCACTATCCAAATGGGATTTATCTGAGAAACCCAAGGTTCATTTGACAACAAAAAATGAATTCATATAACCATATGATTATCTCATAATTCAGAAGAAACATTTGACAAAATCTAATACTCTTTTATTACAAAAACACTCAATAAGCTGTATAGAAGGAAACTTCCTCAACTCTAAGAAAGGGCATCAATAAAGAATTGACAGTTATTATCATAATAATGTTCAAAGACTGAATGCTTTTCCCCTTAAAATCAGCAGCAAGACAGGGATGTCTGACCTTGCCACTTCTGTTTAACACCATAATGGAGATTCTAAAGCAATGAGACCAAGGAAAAAAAGACATCCAGATTAGAAAGGAAGAAATAAAACTAACTTGATTTACAGGTGACATGATCTTATATATAGAAAATCTTAAGGGATCCATTAAAAAACCATTAGAACTAATAAGTTCAGCAAGGTTGCAGGATACAAGATCAATATACAAAAGTTAATTGTATTTCTACACACTAATTATAAACATTCCAAAAGTTAAGAAAGCATTTATACTTAAAATAGAATCAAAAAGAATAAAATGCTTAGGCATAAATTTAGCTAAAGAAATATAAGACTTGTACAACAAAAACTGTAAAATGAACCACCACTGAAAAAAAAATTAAAGAATAGCTAAATAAATGGAAAGATGGCCATGTTCGTGGACTGGAAAACTTAATATTGTTAAGATGGCAATACTTTCCAGATTGACCTATGGAGTCAACACAATATCAAAATCCAAGCTGGCCTCTTTTAGAAATTGACAAGTCGATCCTAATGTAATTGCAAAGAATGTGGATAGTTAGACAATCTGGAAAAAGGACAAAGTTAGAGAAGTCACACTTCTCAATTTCAAAATTTACAAAGCTATGGTAACTAAGACTTGTATTTGTGTAAGGACAGATGTAGATCAATGGAATAGAATTAATTCAATGGGGGAAAGAACAGTCTTTTTAACAAATGGTTCTAGAACAACTAGATATCCATATCGAAAAGACAAGTTGGGTTTACATATCAAACCATATGAAAATTAACTCAAATGGATTTTAAAAGAGCTGAAGTGTAAAACTCTTAGGAGAAAACATAGCAATAAATCTTCATGACCTTGGATTAGGCTGTGGTTTCATATATAATTTAAAAAGCACAAGAAACAAAAGAAGTAAACTGGATTCCATCAAAATTAGAAACTTTTATGCTATAAACGATACCACTGAGTGAGTGAATAGACAGACCAGAGAATGGAAGAAAATATGTGGAAATCATATACTTTTATAAGAAACATCCTGAATGTATACAGAAATGTTACAACTCAGTTATTAAAGACAAATCAAAAAGATGAACAGAAAACTTAAAGACTTTTTTTCAAATAAAATAATGGCCAATAAGCATATGAAAAGATGTTCAACATTATTAGTCATTAGGAAAATGCAAATCAAAATCACAAGGAGGTACCACTTCATACCTCCTGGGATGGCTATAATTAAAAGATGGACAATAGCAGTGTTAGTGAAGATGTAGAGAAACTGGAGTCCTTATATACAGCTGGTAGGACTGTAAAATAATATAGTCACTATGGAAAGATCTGACAATTCCTCAAAATTAAACAGTTACCATATAACCTAGCAATTCCACTCCTAGGTAGATACCCAAGGAAACTGAAAGCGCATGTGCACACGTATATATGAATGTTCATAGCAGCCTTGTTCCTAGTAACCAAAAGTTGAAGTCACCTAAATATCCACCAACCCAAATGATGAATGGATTAATAAAATGTGGTACAAATGTTCATACAATGGAATAAATATTATTTGGTAATAAAAAGGAATGAAATACTTATTCATGCTATAACATGGATGAACCTTGAAAACATTACGTTAAGTGAAAGAAGCCAGTCATAAAAAGGCACACATTGTATGATTCTATTTATATCAAATGCCCAGCGTAGGCCAATCTATGAGACAGAAAATAGATTCGTGGTTGATTAGTTCTGGATGTGGCAGAGATAGTGTGGAATGACAGTTAATGGTTATAGGCTTGCTTTCAGAGGGAACCAAAATGTCCAAAATTAGACAGTGGTGATGACTGCACACCCCTGTGAATTTACTAAAAAATACTGGAAATACTTTAAATAGGTAAATTCTATGATATGTGAATTATATCTCAATAAAGCTATTAAATAAATAAAATCATAATAATGCTATTTATATTTTTCGTAATGAGCTTAATAATCTTTTTAATTAGCTGGTAAAAACAAAAACCTTTGTATTTAGTTTTTTAAAAAAGTACGGGGAAATAAATAAGTTACTCATAAATCCATTATCCAGAAATGACTTTTCTTTCTAAACTTTTTTCTAAGTATATATATATCTACATCTATATGCAAAAATCTATACACATATGTGTGTGGAATTATAAACCAAAATGCCCTACACTGTATCTTCTAAGCTCTGTTGTCATTGCATACATAGCCCCATCGTTTAAATGGCTGGCAGTCCACTTATATTTAGGTTGTTTCCATTTTTTGCTATCAGAAATAACATTTAAGCTATGATATTTTGTATATATATATCTTCTCATCCTTGTATTTTGTTAGAATAAATTCTCGAGATGGGGAATTACCGAGGTCAAAGGTATGGGTATTTTCTAAAGCTTTTGTCGTAACTGACAACACTCCCCCCAGAGAAGCTGTGCCTATTTATATGAAGACTCATTATATCCTGCCAATACTATGTTATTAGAAAAATCACTTTTTGTCATTGTGATAGTGAAAACCAGCACTCCATTTGAGAAGCAAAAGTGATGATTAGATAAGACTGAAAAGATTACTAAAGCTCACGGCACTAAAGGAGGATGTCGATATACCTTCCTTTTTGGTGGCTCAGTGGCTATGTTAAATTAATTAAGCATCACCAGAAGCTGTTCAGAGCCCAAAGAGCATTTTCCTATTGGTGGATGCTCTACCTGTTGAATCCACCCTGGCTCTGTTTCAAGACTCACTAAGTGGGGCCAAGCACACCCTATAGACACTGGAGGTACACACGTGCCCTCTTTATGGCCTGTTGCCCCACCCTACAGCCAAAGGTGACAGCTCCATTGTGCTCCCTGGCAAGATGGCAGGCTAGGTGCTGCAGAGCTTTTCTCAGCTTCACAGGTCATGTGTTTGATCTCAGTAGGTCCAGATGACACCATCTTTAAGACTGATGGTTGACTGCACATACCTGAAGTTTGCGAAGCTGCTTGATGACTTCATCCCTAGCTTTGTTTGCAGCCTCGATTTGAGCTTCAAGGTCCTTCAGGTCTATTTCCATTTTCTTCTTTGAAGCAACAGCAAGTGCCCTCTGTTTTCGCTCATCCTCCAGCTCTGCCTCGAGCTCCCGCACCTGACAGACAATATTGGGTTATGCCTCGTCAGACCCCAGTATCTTCTCACGGAGAACAGGCAGCCTGTCATCATATAGGGGCTCTGGTTACCCTGCACAGGTGCTGTCTGTTACTGAGCAGTTATTAACAAAAAACCACAGTAGTTGAATTTTGTTCAGATAGAACTTTAAAAAAACAACACCTGGTACATACCATTTCCACTATTACAAAGGTACCTAAGAAGTCAGAGTCCCTGATCTCGAGCTCATATGCTAGGCGATATAACAAAATCGAAAGACATGGGACAACTTCTTGGGCAAGTTCCCTCCAAGGACACTCAAGCAGCCTGTGGCGAGCCGCTGGTCTTAGGCCAACACCGTGTGGGTGAGCCAGCTGAACGAGGACCCTCCAGCCCCAGCCAGCCCTTCAGATGCATCTTGCTGAGTCAATTCAGAATTCCTGACCTACAGAAGCTGCGTTAATAAGTGTTTTAAGCCACCGAATTTGAGGTAATTTGTTATCTAGCAATAAGTGACCAAATGTAATAAATATTAGTAGAATGAAAATAAGACAAAATTAAACATATCTCACATCTAAGACTTTATACCACGAACTCCGAGGAAGTATCAAAATATCCACAAATAATTTTTAAAGTAAGCTTTTAGAAATTCAACATATGTCCAGAAAAGAATATAAATTATAAGTGCCCAGAAACTTTTTAAAATAAAAAAATGTAAATATCAGGTTTTTTCCTTTTAAAGAGTGGTTTAACAAAGACATGTGATCTGAACTTCAGAAATAGGTTGAATCACCTCTGGTGCATTTTGATTCTTTCCTTCACCCATACTTTTTTTAAGACTCACAGAACTTGAATCTAATGACATATTCCCTTGAGATTCCACTGAAGGCTTTTCAATCGATGATAAGTATCCTGGCTTGTAAGCAGCAATGATATTGTTTAACAAATAGGAAATCAAAACCAATTACATTAAATTGTAAAAAAATAAAATCAAGTAACCAGATAAACTAATTTTACAACAGCTAATGTGTTCTAATGCGAATGAATAGGATATTGACCAAAAACAAGGCTTTGAGAATGAACAAGTTCTTGTTCCAGAGGCCACACTTTCTTCAACCTACTTGCTTAATCAACAGCCGCTTCTTTTCTTCGTTCTGCTCATCTCGGGTTTGCAAATCTCTCTCAAACTGGGCCTTCATGGCCTGCATGTTGACCTCCAGGCGAAGTTTGGCATCTTCTGTTGCCTGAAGTTCATCTTCTAGCTCTTCCAGCTGGGTTCTCATTTCTTCCACCTGCTGTTCTAGGGCCCGTTTGGATTTTTCAAGTTCATGGACCTAAACACAGGAAGTATCAAGAGAGAGCTGACCATTGGCAGAGACACAAGCAAGGAAAGGAGTCTTCATGTTTCACAGGCCCCCATACAGCATGCTGGCCACTCCGGGCATCCCTGGGCCGGCTGCCTGACACACTATTCACATCCTTCCCTTTTCCTCTATGGCCGCTGCTATTCCTTACTTCAGGGTAGGCCATTTAAATGACAGTACTGACTTCTTTATTCACATGTGCTCTGTAATCAATAAATTATTCTCTAAGAACTTGACACTAAGAGATCTTTAAAAAGCCAAAGAACAATGAAAAGAGTGCGGTGTCTTGAAGAAATTGTCTATTGACTGGCCATTTGCTTGCTGTCTCTGTGTGTAACAGGTTATTTTTCCCCTCTTTAATTCTGCCCCTCCCCGCCGCCACTTCAACCCCTGACCTACTGCATACGTCTCCCTTTTGTTTTTTAAGAACTGGATCTCTGAAGGCGGGGTGTCTCCCCCCAGGTAGGGGGCGCGTACCCCGGGCTTTGGTACACCCGGGGCCTGGTTCATGGCTCCACCTGGGGCGCAAACCCAGGACCTTCTGCATGTAAAGCAGACATGCTAACCACTACACTATGGAGCCACCCCTGTAACAGGTTATTATAGTACATCCTTCTTGCTGTGGAAAAGATCATTTGTACTGAAAATGCATGTGTAGAAACTTTTAAATATTAAGGTGTGTTAGGCCTGCGAAGCATGGTACCGTTAAAAAGAGGCCTGACCTTTCTCTGGACAAAGATCCCCATCACAAACATTTCACCCAGTTCTCTGCCAAGTGCTGTGCTGAATGCTTCTTACTACATGCCCCTTTGATTCCTCAAGACAGCCCTTCAGACAGGCAACATGTAGGTGCTATTATGTATTCCTGTTAGGGTTCATGGCCATGTCAGTTCTCACAGGGACAGGCAGGAGAAGACTTATGACATGAGGAAGGCATGTGTCTCTCAGCAGTGCCTGGTACTTCATAGGCACAAAAGAAATGTTTGTGGAATAAATCTGTGACTCAGTTATTTTAGAGAAAACTAGTATGGAACAAGAAAACAGAGTCAACTGTGGGGTTCTCTCTCTACAGTTTACTATGTAATCATAGCTATTTCGACTCTAGGTAGTTTCTTCTTTCTTCTTGTCCATGGTGCTGGTCCCCTGGGCATGAGGTTGCAGGAGACACCCAGGAGGAAGAAGGCATGACAGTCTTCCCCTCCCTTATGATGTGGCCAGAGAGCCCACATCCCATGAAAATGAGACTTTACCTTTATAGAGGACTATGCTTTACCAAGCACATCTGTAATAGCTTCATGAAACTGGGCAAGTATAATGTCCATTTGACAGATGAGGAAACTTAGACTTAAAGAGGTTAAGTGGCTTCTCCTGGTCAGAATGGAAGCTGGTGGAAAAGCCAAGCCTTAACCCTGTTTTTGACTCCTAGGCCTGGGCTCACTTCATTATCCTCAACACATCATATACTAAGGGAAGGATGTAGGACAACCATAGCTCTCGTGGAAGATGTATGCAGTGGAATGATAAATGGTATTACAGAAATTTCCAAACTGTAAGTCCCCCAAGCATTTGAAGTCTTCAGAGAAAACAGTGAGGTCTCATTGGGAAGTCCTAGGTCAGAGAGAGCTGCAGTTCCCATCTCACTCCTCTCTAGGTCCCCACTCTAGAGACAAATCCCACTACCCTCTATTTGAGGGGACCTCCCCATATTTGTATTTGATGACTACCTGTGACTCAGGAACAATGAAATCTTTTGTTTAAAGATCCCCAGCCAGAATGCAGGTTAGGGCAAGGAGGGCCTATAAAAGCGATAAGAATAAACAAAGCTTCCCCACCTGTAAGTGCAGCTACAAGAACAAACCGAGAACAGACTACAGAAATATTCCTAAGGAAGGAGCTGCCCGCTCTCCTTTTGAAGGGACTGGTCTCCAGGGGGTAAAGGATACTCACATTCTTCCCCACGTCATCCTTGGAGCTCATCAGGTCTTCCATGTCTGCCCGCAGCTGTTTGTTCTGCCTCTCAAACTCCTCCTTGGCCTCCAGGGCCTCCTCGAGGGCCCGGGCCAGGGACAGGGCTTTGGTTTCTTTCTCTCTGGCCTCTGCTTCAGCACGGTCTCGCTCTTCAGCATAGCGAGCAGATATGTTCTTCTCTTCTGCTAAGAGCTATATATGCAAGGGCAACAGGAAATATTAACAACAATTTAAAAAGCAACATAAACTCTTCCCACTCGTGACACGTCTCACTTATTGCTAAGAATACTACTATAAGATTATGGGTGTTCTCTTATTTCTTTCCTTTTGCTTTTCTTTTTTATAAGTTGATATAAAGGTGTATTGCTTTAAATATGAAAATATTATTCTAAAATAAACTAAAAGTGAGAGCGTTGCCAGGAGGAAACACAGTGTGAAACTGGTCCTGGACTCTGGGAACAACCTGATCAAACTTCTTCTGCTTCTTCTCCAAGCTGGAGACGATCTGGCGCTGGTGGTCCAGGTCTACTGTCAGGTCATCGAGCTCCTGCTGCAGGCGGTTCTTGGTCTTCTCCAGCTTGTCATAGGCCAGAGCCTTTTCCTCCAGGCGCTGGCTCAAGGCCTCCACGTCTTTAAGAAGTTTCTTTTTGGCTTCTTCCAAACTTTCAATTGTTCCCAAGTCATCATCTATTTTCTTCTTGGTATCAGTCAACTAGGTTTTATGTAAAGAAAAAAAAAGATCAATAATAAAGAGCTCTACTGGTTTTCGCATTTGAGGCAGAAAGAAAAAACTTGTTCTCAATATTCTGTGAGAAGAAATAATATAAATCAATGCTATGTGATTTTGAGCAAATTAATCTTACACTGTAACTTAATTTCTTACCTAATAACCTATAGAATGATGATTGGATTAAAACCTTACATGGTTGGCGCAGTCCTACATCTTTAGTTTAAATGCTTACAGCACTATAACCAGCCTAGTATCAGCATTTGGCTGTGTCAAAAAAAAAAAAAAAAAAAAAAAAAAAAAAAAAAGAAAGAAAGAAAAAAAGAAGCAAAACACTAAATGGGCTTTATTTAGTAGTACAACCTAATTAACTGTCCCAAATGGAGGTTAAGCAATCCAGTATAGCGGGGACATTAGCTGCTAAATACACATACACATCTAGGTCACCACGGCTTCCTAAGAGGACACACACACCTGGGACTGCAGGGCCAGCACTTGTTTTTCCAGGTTCTTCCTGGCCTCCTCCTCCTCCTCCTGCTGCTCCTGAAGACTGCTCTTCTCCTCTTCCAGCTGTCGAATCCGACTGCTCAGGTTCAGCTTTTGGCGTGTCTCCTCCTGAAGAAGTTCCTATTTATTTTTATAAAAGGTCAGTACTTAAGTTACATTAATCATCAAAACAAAACATGTCTATTAAAAAAAAAGTCATAAAGAACAGAGAGCTTCAGTGTATGAGGAATACCCAGCGATATTAATAAACAGAAATGATTTTAAAACAAACATGATAATGTTATAAATATTCTGAACACAAACATGGCTTCAGACTCATTCAGGAGGCTCAGGCCTGGGGCCTGTGAGTAGTCCGAGACACCTCGCTTTCCTGCATCTCCTCACTCCTAGAATCCCTTCCTCTTCATGTCCATACCCCGGCCTTAGTTCAAGGACCTGGCATTTCCCACGAGGATTACCTCCAATGTTGGGCAACCCATCAATTGTTTGTCCTTCATCCTTTCTGCCAGAGTAATTTTTCTAAACTGTAAATGAAAACATGTCTTTCCCATCACATTCAGACTTAAATTTTTCAAAGGCACATATAGAGCTTTCTGTGATCTGGCCCTTGTCTCTTTTTAATCTCACTAACCAGGATGTGCCCTTGTCACAGCATAAACCCCAATTACAATGAACTTATCTCCCACTGCCTACTTATCCTACTTTCTGTTTATCTGAGATTTTTACCCTATATCCCCAGCACCTAGCCCAGAAACTGACAAACACACACCCATACAAAGTTTGCAAATTTAATAAAAATAAGATGTAAAACTCTAAGAAAATTGCTACATTATATTATCAGAGTCATTAACCTAACTTCTATCTGACTTAAAAACATGATAACCTAACAAATGATTCGATGCAAGTCTTAAAAAGGTAGGCCAGATAAGCTTCTACACACTCTTTTACAAAATGGACTGCTTCTCTTAGGTCAGCATAATGAAATTTCAACCACAACAAAACAATCTTATTTAATCTTATTTAAAACATCCAGCAAAAGACGTGTGTGCACTAGGACTGCCACTTGGTGAAACCCCAGGCAATGCCCGCTGGTGCCAGCGGGAGCTGTCTCCTAGGCCCCCGCATGCATGCAACACATAGAAACAAAGGGCTCTGCATCGAGACACGGCTTTAGAGATTTCCTGAGTATCAAGGCTGGTTTTAGTGCAAGATGGCTCCAAATAAAAGTAGGGCATAAAATCAGAAAGAAGTGCTAAGAAGGCAATTCTGGGGCTGGTATGTTTCACAACTTATTGATTATAGAAATGGTAGATTTATGATTAAAGGCCCCTTACTCCCTCTAAAATACCTGTGTATCCTGTAGTTGAGACTCAAGACTAGCTGCGTCCTTAGCAAATTTAATACCCTTCTTCTCTGCTTCTTCCAGAAGAGTTGAAACATTATCCAATTCATTCTGCAAGGAGGAGTAAAAGATTAAATTCAATGGTAAGCAGATAAAAAGGGTCCAGAATCACCTCTCTTAAATAAGCATAAAAAGATAGTATTTGGTGGAAGAGCGGGTGATCTTGAAGCTGTCAAACTCTATTAAGGAAGACTTTCGCCACCAAGAGTATGTCACCTCCCAACAGTGCCCAAGAAGCAGACACTGTACCAGCTACCATAGACAACATAATAGTCTCTACCCACTGAAAGGACAGGTAGTTTAAAACTGCAGAGCCCACACATGGAGAGGGATTCTCCTAACTAGTTTACTACCTTGTTTTTTTATCATGAAGAGACAAAAATTATACTAAATCCTCCGAAAGAGTGGCTGCTATACTATGTGAACAGGCTCTAAAGTCAGCAGGTGTGTTATTTTGATCCTTTTTCACACTAAGATGTAGTAATCAAATGCTGTGGTGTGTGGCGGCGGGGTGGGGTGAGGGCGCAGGGCAGTCTGCAAGTATAATTCATATTCTTATAGAACTTGAAAACTTTAAAATAGAGATTTCAAATTCAAATTCTAGTATTCACAGCTCAACATTCTTTTTAAGCATTAAAAAAATATCTGGTGTTAGCTCAGGGAAGACAATAAGATTGTGATAACTGCACAGTGACAGGTAAGGTATATAAATGTAGAATTGCTATGTTGTACACCTGAAAATTAAGATAATACTGTATGCCAATTATAAGAAAAATGTTTAAAAAATTAAAAAACCTGGCATTATACATTTATCATGAATATTTAGCTATTTCTTATGGTTAGATTTTATGAATACTGTGGGGAAAATACATATTTTCCCCTCAATTAATGATAGCTCTAAAATCTTCCCTCGCTCCTCCCAAATCTCCATGGTATACGACCTTTTATAGTTTGTGAGGACAGTGGGTGTCAGACGTAGAGAGAATACTCAAAAAGGATAGTAGGGCCCCCTTCATTCTAGTTTGTCCTCTAGTCATATTAGCAAAGGGAGGGCATACAGAATACAAATCTATACATGTCATTTTTTATTTTTACTCATTTTAGCAATATCCTTCAGGAAGCCCACACCTCATCAGTCTTGGCAACAGTGTGGAGGAGAAGGGCACAGAACTCAACTGAGACCTCGTGCCTTCAAATCCAGCTCTATAAACTGCCAGGGAAGTCACCAGAGAGAAGCAAGCTACTTAGCTTCTTTGAGCCTCACAGTCCTCATTCATCTACCACACTCACCCAGGGGGTGATGTGAGGGTTAAACGGGAGAACATACACAAGGAGCCTAATATATGCCTGGTGCAGGCAGCACTGGTGCCCGATGAATGCTACTCACCTTGCCTTCCCACTATACATATAGTTAATAATGCTGTTTATAACATCTCTTTTAGGAAAATCTTTCTGGATTATGAGCACATGTGCACGCACACACACACTATTTCAATACATACCTGTGCAGAAAAGTAAACAAAAGAGGCCCGAGAGTGCTCTTCTCAGAAGGCTTGCTTGCAGGCTGGCCCTTGGCTGGCATCTGGGAACTTAGATTTTGGAAGGGCTCCTACTATTCCCCAAATAATAAGATGGCTCACTGTGCCTGCACTGTGACTAGGACTATACGCTGAGTCCTGCAGGTCCTCCTCGTGAAGGACTGAACCATGGGGTGGTCCTGAGTCTCTGACATAACACAGTTCTGGGATAAAATGGGTAAACTATGGATACGCTACTGCGAGATACGTCAAGAGTAAAGGTTTTCTAGCCTCACCTGTAATTTATTTGCTTTCTCGGCCATTTCCACCCTGAGTCTGTCTCCTTCTGAGACTTTGGCATGGAGCTCCTGGACCTGGGCATCAAGTTTCTTCCTCTTGTGCTCAGACTCGGCCTTGACCTGCTGCAGCACCTTCACCTCACACGCCAGTTCCTTGTTGTCTGTCTCTAGGCCCTGCTTGTTCTTCTCTAGATTTGCTTTGAACTAGGAGAAGGAAGGGAAAAAATAATTTATTAGTATTTTTATAATACTCCATAAGAGGTACTGCTTTTTGCTTCTGCTGCATAACGAGTCTGCAGTCAGCATTTGTTGGGTAGGATGAAAACAACTGTTGTACCGAGTGTGAAGATTTCTAGGGAAGGAGCACACTTGGATATACTGCTTAGGGTAGCGGATATACTGTGTAATTTATCCTTGTTGGTGCAGGTCGGAGGTGACAAACTGAGCACATCCTGTCCAAAGAGTTATCATTCATTCATATCATCCTCTCTATGTAAGAACTTCTGTTAGTTAAAAAAAAAAAAATTTTTTTTTAAGTAAGAAGCCAAAAATCTTGTTGCTGGGATAACACAGGGACACGTTTGAATAACAATAAGGTAGTCACTATATAATATGAGTAGGCACTGTATGTTGGTGCAAGGTGATCACAACAGGCTGATCTCTGCAGGGACCACCTCAGGGATGACACAGGACCTAGGGTGGGCTTTCAAAGCAGCGTAGTTGGGGGTTACATGGGCTTCTGGGGCCAGACTGCCTGGCTTTAATGTCCCTTTCCACTTACTAGCTGTGTGACACTGGCTTAATTTATTAACACTGTTTGGCCTCAGTTTCCTCATCTCTTGGATGAGAATAAGAGAGACTAAGCCACAGGATTGTAATGAAGGTTAATGAAGGCAATGCACATAGAGTGCCTAGCACAGTAACTGACACATACTAGTGTAAATGATCAACAAATGTTAATTCTGTGCTATAAATTAAAAGGTGGCATGTGGACAGGCGGGGAGAGAAATATGGAGAAAAAGCAAATAGCATGAAGGAAGGGATAACTGGGAAATATTGAGGAAGACTAGTCCACTCAGGAAGGTGGTTTGAGTTAGAGGGTAAATGAAATTAAGTTTTATCAAGATGGAAAGCCTATATATGAGACAGAGAAGAGAGAACAGTGAAATGAGTGGCACCAGTGTGTAGGGTGGCTTGAGACCGTAGGCAGGGAGGGAAAAGAAGGGACAGATGAGTATAAAGAATACTTAAAATATTGGCAGGGCTTGGTGACTTGCTGGCAGCAGAAGAGTGAGAGAATGACTTTAAACTGTTCAAAGCTTTTGAGCTAAGTCATCAGGAGAAAGATGGTATTAGTGAAAGGAGACACTGGGAGCAGTATGTGATTTATGACCGTTCGATCCATGCAGTTCTTTAATGAAAAAAAATCAAGGGCAAATGGCTCTTGTAGGTAAGCAGTGCACTTTTAGAAAGAAGCCACCTATGAGCTCTTGGTTCTCCATCAGCTTGCCATGGTGTTGTACAAAGCTTGGGAATTAATCGATAGCGACTGGATGGAAGTCTGATGGTTGATTTTCTCCAAGGCGTGGCAGGGTTTCCCTTACCCTTTTAGCCTGTTCCAGTTGCTCTGAGAGCTCCTCCAGGGCTGTTGCATGTCTCTGTCTCATGTCCTGGATTTGAGCTTCATGGTTCTTAGTTTCTTCCTCAAGAGCTTTCTTCAGCTCTGCCACTTCTTGTTCACGTTTTGTACTAGAGAAACATTTTTAGAGAAAGAAGCTCAGAATTAGCTAATTAAATTAAAAATACTTTTATGTGCTGCTTAAAAAAAATTACATCAACTCCTTTGACAATGGATGTGCTATTTTCCAATAGGCTGGTGCGTCCATTGTTGTGGTATCATTATTGTGGTTCTAGAAATCCTTCTGGAACCAGCAAAACTCCCATTTCACATCTCACTTACAACTGAGACACAATGTAACATCCCTAAGTGTCTTCAAACTGTTCTAGGCAGTCTCGTTGCATTGTAGGCCAGGAATTGGTTAACACAGATGCCAAACTGCCTGCTACAGCACCAGCATTTCAATAAAACTGGAAAAGGATAAATCTCAAAGAGGCTTTCAAAAGCTAAGGGAAATTAAAGGCCAAATCAAATAGGACACTGCACCTTGACAAAAGCAGGAGCCTTTCTTATCATTCATGGGAAATAGCTGCAATTAGTTAGTTAATATCCTCCCAAAATTCTATCAGGAAATGGCTTAAGGTCGGGAGGAGGGACAAGAGAATTAGAAGGCAGGCTGAAGGGTCACATGCTTGGTTCAGAAAGGGGCTGCCGAGTTTGATATGAGAACATAGCAGGTGTAAGACCATAGGTTTTCAATGTCCAGAGATAAACTGAGGTTTTATTTAACCTGCATTTAGAGTATGAAGGTCGCACTAATATTTTTACATGGCTTTCTAATACTTTTATAATTTGCTGTAACATATTTAAGGTAACCTGAAAAACCAAAGTTATTTCATTAAGTAGAAGAGACTTCACCCCCACAACAAGTCACTGTTTAAATATGTCGATTAGAGCATCATCTTTAAGCATATATCTTAATAAAGACTGAAACCAGTAAGGTAAATACCAGTTCTGCTAAGAGCTGTATTAACATCAAGAGTTTAAATAGCTGTAACTTTACAATAATCCCGATGCACAACCCTGACAAACTTGCTCTATACTTTAAAACCATTAAACTCTATACTTTAAACCAGTAGCCAGTTAGAACAGTGACTTATTTGCTGACTCCTGTGTGGACACGTTTTCCTATCTTTACTAGTGGAGTGGAGAGATCTAGAGGGCTGAGGTCAGCTGTGCCAAGAGAAAAGGGGCCCAAGTGGCTGCTAGCTCTGCAGTTGCATGTAGCCAGACAAAAGGAATCACTAAAGATTCTTTGTGGGCCAGCCTAGCTCAGCCACAAGTTCACTACAGGTGAAAGACATGCATCGGTCTGGCCCTGTCTTCTGCGATCTTCATCATAAGTCCTAAAGAGAACTAAAATGCCAACTGACGACTGAGTCTGCTGAAGGGTATTTGATTTGCTGAGGACTGTTACTTTTATGGTAATCACGTGATATACAACTTGGGGAAGAACCAGTGGAGAAGTAGGGGTGGCCTGAGTCCTTAGAAGAGTGCAGTACATATGAATGCTAGCACATCTGAGCTGTAGGCAAGCAAAATTCTTCACACAGTAGAATCTATGAGTGCTATATCTGAGCATATCCATGGTTTTAATAAACGTACATATCAACTGTACTGTCTTTAAATTTTTTTAAAGAGTTGAATAGAAGAAATGATTAGAACCCTTTCTTCTATTGTAATCAAAAGACCAGCTGAGATTCTTTCAACAAAATCTAGTTCAGTAATTTCCAGATTTTTCGAAAGCAGATATTTTAAAGAGAAGGACAAGACTTAAAACTGCTCAAACCAGTTATTCTGCTGAAGTGGGGTAGGAAGCCTCTAACCCTGCCTGGCTCACTCAGATGGACTCCAAGTGAGACAGTGGCCTTCTGGGGATGCAACCTCTGTATTGCCGCTGTAGTCTTAACATATCTATGGTCAAATCTTTGACGTGTTATTAGGCTCACCACTTCCGTTTCTTCACCACAGAACATTCTCCTGGCGTCCACAATCTGGCCTCGGTTTCACTGCGCAGGACAGCCTTTTCCGCAGACTCAGTGACATCATTCTCTCCGGGTCCAGGCACCCAAATGACCACACTCTTTCCTCCAGAGAAGAGCACCACTGGCTTTCACAACACATTTCCATCCTAGTTGTCCAGGTCGCTTCCTACCTCTTACCACACCTGACTTCAGAAATGATTCCTTCTGTTTTTGTTTTAACCTTAGCCATCTTCTCACAGTGACAGGCTACTCTTCCCATCACTCACAGCCTGGAACAGCTGGCAGACGTGTGTGTTTGTGCACGTGCGTGCGCACTTGAGCACACAGCCAGCCAACTCTACCAGCCAAAGCAACCCAGGGATTCCTGGGATGGCCTCACGTACCTGGCAGCTTGAATCTCGAAGGAGCAGATGGTCAGGAAGAGGGCAAGACAGCAACTTGGGAGGTCACAACTCAGCAGCTTATATGAGAATTCTATCGATGCGCCAGCAGGCGTCACCGGTCAGCCCCTCTGCCCGTTCAGCTCACCAGTTCATTGTTACAGTTCTCCTGTGATTTTCTGTGGGCTGACGTGCTAAGGTCACCTGAAACTTCTCCAATTGTGCTTGCCTGTGCTTGTCACTTTCTTCTTGCCTATATCTGGCTGTTGGCTCATCTGTTATAGCATATGTCTCTGCTTGATACACACCCTTGTCTGGGGACCTGTACTCACCTTTCTTTTCATCGTTGTGACTGTGTACCTCTCTTCTCAGGTTTGCTTACCCACCGTTCATACCAGTTGGTGCTGCCAGCAGATGTCTGACCACCCATATCGTCTCCTCCTCTTTCTGTGACTCTCCCATCTTATTCCTCCAGTCTTCTCTATTTCTCTTACTTGGTCTATTTATAAATCTCCTCTCAGCTCTCTCTCTCTCTCTGTGTCTGCTCTGTCCTTCCTTTAGATATCACTGACTGTGGCTTTTCTGACACATTTCACTCTGTGCACCTCAGTCTGTTGGTCCTTCCATCTACCCTTGTAGGCTGGTTTGTTTCTAACCACTGCTATTTTGTCATTCTTCTACATGACATTATTTCCAGGAGGCAGAGAGGATACTCAAAATGACAACATAAAGAAAACACACCATCTCCCGAAGTGGGTGAGCACATCCAAAGCATTTCTGCCAGACCTTGCTGGAGAGCTCAGCAGACACCAGGTGACGTGCTGCCTTCCCCTCACTCACCGTAGTTCCTGTTGAGCTGCGGTGGTGTCCAGAGTGTCCTCCAACTCTGTTTTCAGAGCTTCCAGCTCCTCACTCAAGTCCCTTTTTTGCTTTTCTGCTTTGTTCCGTGAAGCCTTCTCAGATTCAAAGTCTTCCTGAAGTTCAGCAATTTGGGCTTGCAACTCTCGCACAACTTTAAGTGCGTTGTTCTTATGGAGTGTTTCATCGTCGCCCCTGTAAAAGCATCCAGGCACAAGAAGCACTCAGAGCTGGTGCACGGATGGACTGTTTCCCGGCTGAACCAACACCCAAGCACCTCTCCATAAGGAGACCCGGTGACACAGCCCTCTGCCCATGGCACGAGGCTGAAGCAGCTGCACAGGGCCTGATGGGCAGGCATAGAGGTATGCAGGCAATGACCTGAAGGCTCAAGAGCTAGTATGGCAGAGCTAGAATCAGAATCGAGCTCAGTCCCCTTTCCAAAGGGCTAAATATAAATATCTCCAGTAAAAGGTTGGACAATCTCACTTTAATGATTAGAATATAAAAAATTCCCTCTCAAGTAAAATGTTACAGTTAGAACACTGTTCAAGGTAGCAGTCTAGTCTATCAAACTGCTACCAACATACAGTGAATCAGCAAATTCAAATAAGTTTTTAGAACACACAGTAGAAGAAAGAGATACCATCTTCACACTTTCCACTTTCCACTTCATTTTTGCATCTTTTTGCTAACGTGTGTGATTTAATGCTGGCAGATTTTCTGACTGGGAGTAGTTGGGAGGGGGAAGCTGACAAACATGACAGTGAGTGGTGAAGAATTTAATTCTAGATTCTAGCTCTCATCTCTGTAAGTGAAAAAGCAGAAAATCTGGCCAAAGTAAGACTAACAGTGATAGATAACAAAGAAAAATTTCTGTTATAAGATTTTATTGTAATTAATTACAAATTAAATTCTAAGTCCTATGACCATGTAGCCAAAGAATTATTCTTTATAAAGAAATGAAAATATTAGATATAATGTTTAGATCATATTTACTATATATGATTTCCATTCTAAAACTGAATGGTTTCGAACTGAATAGCAAATTATGCTGTAAGTGTGTGAGAGGGATATCATTTCTGACAAGAGATTTCCTCTAAACTTCTAAAGCACACTAAAATTGATCTGTAATATAGAGAAACCAAAATATTGGATATGGTAAAATCACTTGTTCTAGTATAAATTTCCAAGGATTTCATGATGTATGACTACTGGTTTTTAAGTGTAAATACTGAGAATGGTTTATGAGATTTTCTTGCTGCTCTGACACAAATTAGGTACTCCTGGGTTTTTCAGGTTCTTATGTCATACCCCACAACAAAGAAACTATGTGTCACTCTCCCAGGGTTTTTGTCTGCTCCTGGACGTGAGACATTCTGTTGAAAATAAACCCTGCAGTAGCATGTGCAATACAAAGGCCTCTGCAGGGACGGCAGACCTGGCCAGGGCGCCCTGCAACTCCTCCTCCTTCTTGGCTAGCTGGATCTTGAGCTCGTCGATCTGTGCCTGCAGCTCAGCAATCTGATCCTGCAGGTCAGTTGTTTCACCATCCAGTTTCCTTTTGGCCTTTTCCAGTTCCTGACGAGTCTTCTCTTCTTTCTTTAAGCGTTCTTTAAGGCAAGACACAAGAAGCTCTTCAACACACTGAATGACACACTATACGAACAAACTCCAAATATCAACTGATTAAAGTTGTAAATAAGCCATTTTGTTCAAAAGCATGTCACTGCCTTGATAACACTGTGCCAATAGCTCAGTCATTTGAAACCCATTAAGTTCAAACTGAAGGTGAGATAAATTAGTGGGAGGAAGGAATTTTAAGAAATTGGGTGGAATGTAAGGAGGTCCTTTCATGAGAAATGAACCCAAACTATTAGAGCCGAAGTGATGTGGAACCTTCTCATATCACAGCCATCACCATGGCCCAGGTTTGGAGAGCTCGACAGAGGCCAGGGCAGCCTGTCACTCCACTCCTCATTTACTGGGAATCCCCGGGCTGAACCAAGACTACAGTTCCCAAGCACTAAGGGAGAGAGGGCGGAGTGTGGGCAGAGAGGGTTATGCATCTTTTCTGCCTTCCCCTCTAAAATTCTGCAGTGATTCCGTAATTAACTCTAGTGATCCGTTCCATTCAAATGCTTTCCTCACAAACCTACATGCCTTTGTTTCTCCATTGGGAACCAATATGCTGAGAAGATGAGACCAGGTATCACAGGCTGATCAAACAGGTGAGAAAAGAACAGGTGCATCTGCTTTATGTGTACTTCCTTAGCAGAATAACCTCATATACTGGTAAAAACGGTTTATGAATAATTTCATACTGGCATCCCTTATTTATCTAACAACAAAACCCTAATTATTTTTTTTTTAAATCCAACTCATTATACAAGCAATGCATTAAGGAAGAGTGGTCACAGCCCGCAGACCTTAACAACACTAGTGCCTTAAGAGCCATGCTCTTCCCTCCCGCATTGTTACACCGGCCTGCAGCTGCCACTGAAAGGGAAGGTTTTCTAAGCTCTTTCCAACACCCACCCTCTTTTCTCTTTCTTTTGAAGAAACGATGATGATTCATTCTGCAGAAATTCCTACAATTTCCTAACATTACTTGTGCCATCAGAGTGAGACACTGTTACTGTCAGCAGTTTCTCCTGCCCTTGCCATTTTTTATGTTAGTAAGCAGTACCTCTGTGAAGTGACACAGAGTCCAATGGCCTGTACGACCCAAAACTTAATTTAGGCCCTAAATATGTCCACCAAAGGGCAGCATATTTTACCATAGGACCTAACATAAAAAGTAAAAGTTTAAAGAATTTATCTCTATTCTATCATAAATATGTGGTGACTAGACCTATTTTAATAATTGCACACAAACTGAAAGCTCTCTTAGTAACCACCACGTACATTTTCCTATTATTGCATGTTCCGATTAAAGTAAAGTCTAAACAACTCACATGCCTAGTCCTGAATTTTTCTAGCCCCAAACACTAACCTTCTAAATCTGAGATCATCACTTCTTGCTTATTCCTGATTTTAGCCAAGTTTTTTGCCTTTTCTTCCTCTTCAGCCAGCTGAGAGGAACATTCAGCAATGCGATCTTCCATGAGTTTCTTTTCCTGAATAGAAAAAATTGCTTTATAAAAGGCATTCAAAAATAACAACTAGGGTTTGGTACAACTTAAAAAATAAGTAACACTGGCACCGCCTGTCCCAACAGGTCACATACTGCAAAAAGGCAGGAAGGCTCTCACTCATCTTGGGGTCGACCCCGAAAGTTTGGCCCACCTGCCCGGCTTGCAGAGTCCCCCAACCTGTGCTGCATAGAATGAACACTTGCACAGATGGGAACGAGTCATCAAAGAGTGATCAGTGTGTTCAAAACGTGCAAGTGAGAAGTCTAAAAGATGATAAGAATATCTGGTGGATATAAAAAATTAAATGGTTTCTGTGTCTTTAGAAGTCTATACAGGTAGAGACTTAGAAAGTTAATGAACCTGAAATCTTGAGAATTTTCTGTGTGGAGCCACTTTTAGTGAGTGCAACAACGTAAATATTTACCATGCTCTAAAATCAACTTTTTAATAGAAATATTATCTTACTTTGATAAATTTGGAGTTTTGGTCCTCGAGAAGCAGAATCTCCTCTTCCATCTTCTTGATTTTAGCCTCTGCTGTCACCTTCTCCAGCTGCAGTTTCTGCCGAGCCCCTTCTTCCTCATCCAGCTGCTCCTCCAAGTCCTTGTGAAAAAGAACACAGTCAGTTTCCCAACTTTCTCCACAAAATTCTACTGCACATTAATTAAGGAATGGACATTAAAATGAAATACCAATTTGTGATTTTTTAAATGGCAAAAATATTTTTAAAAATATGACTTCCAGTTAGGTGAAACAGACATTCATTCGTATCCACTACAGGTTAAAGTACAAACTGGGTCAATCCTTCTGGCAGTCAACATGGGAAAATGCAGCAAACTTTGAAAACGAACATTTCTTTTAAACCAGCAATTTCAGGAAATAGATATGATTTATATAAAAAAAGTGAAATATTTATAATATTGAGGAACTGCGAACATGCTACATAAAAGACTTGGTAACTAAAAGCTGGCATATTTGTAAAATGGGATAACATATAGTAGTAATTAAAATTCATATTTTGGAATAATTAGTAATGCAGGGAAATATTAATAATTAACTATATCAAACACATAATTTATTTGCATTCTGCTATATATGTTTGACCAAAAGAGGAGAGAGAGAACATAAAAATAATTGAAATAGTATAGGTCAGTGAGAAATGGGCTGTCTCAGTCAAGCATGCCTTTCACAACATGAGACTATCACCAAACCAAATGGGATTCTAGTGTTTACCTAAATTTTTTCTATAACATACTTCCCTTTATTTTATACTCTAACATTATTGTATATAATGACATACACATTATTGAACAGGGTCAATTTAAGAAGCCTTCAAGGGTAACTTTGGTTAAATAGTTTACTGTGTCTTTAGAAGTCTATACAGGTAGAGTCTTGGACCTGTAAAAGATTAACACTTTTATTGTGAAAACTTCCAACCCACATATTAAGTACACAGAGTAGCATAATGAGCCCCACACAGATGCATCAGCCCAACCTTAACAAGTGCCAACTCATGGCCAGCCTCTCTACCTCTCCCTCTACCATATCTTCCTTCTCCCCTAGGGTTATTTTGAAGGAAATCCCAAACATCACATTACATCTATAAAACCTTTAGGCTATATCTCTAAAAGATAAAGACCACTTAAACATACATTTGTTTGTTATAATTGGAATCCGAATAAGGTTCACACATTGTGATCAACTGATAAGCCTCTTAATCTTTAATCTCTTCTGTCTCTCTTGCTCTTCATTTATTGTTTAAAAAACAAACAAACAAACCAAGTCATTTGTCCTATAGTTACCTACAGTATGGATTTTGTTAACTGCATCCCTCTGCTGCACATTCCTAAGGTGATAAAAGCAGCAAATAAAATAGTATGTTTAAAAAAAATAGTATGTTCAGTATAATATCAATTACCAAATGAATCCTTATATATCTGTTTAGAAATATATGTGAGCAAAAATGATAGAGGTAATGGTGGGAGAAAACTAGAAGTGCTATTCTGTATTCTCTAGGTTTTCTACAATAATCAACAATCATTTATTAACATTATAGTTAGGACATTAATCTTAAAAACAAAACCAAACCAAAAACAGCTCTAGTAGTTTTATGTTGAAAAGGGCATACAAATCAGAAATCCCTCAAAGCCTCACAGGCGAAAAAAAAAAGACCAACAAGGTTGGATTTGCCCAAGGTCCATGAAGTAATAAAAAATCGCTGATATTTCACAAGAGAAAAAAAACAATACTTAATAATTTAATATTACCATAAAAATTTTTAGAATGTGTTTGAATGTCACAAAGGGAGATAATAAAAACGGTGCAAAAAATTAAAATGTAAAAGAGTTTGAGAAAGAACGTGAAGCAAAAAAGCTTTGAAAAAGCAAAGCAAAACAAAACAACACCCTGATCCTATAAGGACATTTGTTTTTTACATACAGTAGAGAAATGCTTGTAAGCATTTCATTTGAAGTTGTTAAAATTTAGAGTTTATGTAAAAAGAATAGGTTGAGGAGATTAAAGATGAATTTGGGTGTCTTCCTCCTACACGAGTAAAATATGTTACTGAAATAAGCATGTTCTTAAACAAGAGAAAAGAAAATCAAAACTATTGATAGTACTACCAGGGAAATCTCACGATTGTTGGTGAATATTATTCTAGATCTTCTGGTATATTCTCATGTAAAGTCATACATATAAATTTTTTATATTTTAAATTAGATCTTACTGTATACATTCTTTTGCAACTATCTATCAATATATTATAAATACCCATGAAAATAAACATCTTTATATCTTTATAGCATTGCCATGGTTTAAATAATCCCCTCACGTCAGATAATTAGATGGCTTCCATTGATTTATCCTTAGAATAAAGTCCTAGAATTAGAATTGCTGGATTAAAGGTTATGTATTTTTTACAGCTTTTGTGATATTATGAGATTAACTTATTATGAGATATTTATATTAACTTATTATGAGATATTTGAAAGCTGTTTGTACTGAAGAATGGAAAATGCTCAGATGATATACTGGATGCAGTATTTTCCAAGGAAATAATATGGTATCTTTTGTGGTTTTGACAAACATCTCAATTGCTGTGTTTTGCAAAGATAAGTTATGGGGTAAGAAAAAATTAAGGGAGAGACAAGGAAGAAAGTTTGATAGTGGATCTATGAAGCAATGGTGGCAGATATAGATGCCCTGACACTCAAGAGCATATGAGATAGGATGGGGGAGGGAGGGAAGGAGAAATAGAGGTGGGTGTGTCCTAGGATATGGGCAGAGTAACTACTGTCTGTATCATTTGTCTGATTATTCAACCAGAGATAGTTGTGCTTCATGTGAGCATAGCTTGTATCTCAATAAGAAAGTCACTACCAGGATGAGCTGAGTGTTTTATTCTGATTCCTGACCACCTACCTCTGCGTCAGTGTTGAGCATTTCTTATGAACCAAACCGCCTAGTAGATGCCTATCTAATGAATGAAGTGAGGATTAGAATTATTAATGACAACGCAAAGAACAAATAAGATCCCCTACAGAAGGCTACAGACCCGGGGAGATTTCTACTTTGAGTCCCAATGTAAGATGCCACATTGGTACATAAAAAAAAAGATTCCTATTCAAAATAACAAATTATGTTTGAGGAAAATCTATTACACGTGTGCTTTGAATGATGGCTATCTCTAACAAGACAAGTAATAACAAGTGTTGGAGAGGTTGTGGGGAAAAATGAACCCGAATGATGGTTATCTTTTAAGAGTAGGTACTTATAACCTAGACTCCTTTTGCTCTTCAATGCACATAAGAATCCAAACCCATAGCTCCTATTTATTCAATAGATGAACCTGGAAAACCCAAAATATGATTCTAGATAAAAATGATCATAGATACCTGAATATGTGCTTGCATTTTTTTCTTTTCATTTTGGAGGATTTGGTTTCTTTCTTCTTCTTCTTCAACCCTAGACTCCAAGTCATGTAGAATCTCTTCTAATTCCTGCTTTTTAGCAGCAAGTCTTGCTCTCATCTCTTCTGCTTCAGCAAAGAGCTCAGTCTCTGCTTGTAGCTGTTCTGCAAGGATATTCTTCTCTTCTAAAAGCTGCAATCACAACAAAGTGTCCGGTACTATGATTTGCCCCCAGTGTACACGCAAGATACAGTCATCATGATTTCAATGGTCAATGCATCTCACCAAAGAAACTGAGAGTTAAAAATACAAACATCACTGGCAAAACTTTCAAATGTCTTCAGCTGCAGCAAAAAAAAAGCTAGATGAAAACATTTTTGGTTGTTTCTGTTGTCTCAAGTTATCCTGAGTAATACATATTAACTTTGTGCTAGTTGAAGAACTGTTCTTCTATTAAGGTAATTTACAAAGGGACAGAGAAACAGGAGAGAAAATATTCCAGTGCAATGAATTTCATGGTGACTACTAAAACTGTTTGGGAACGAGTGATATTCTTGGCCTTTATTAATCTTTTTGACCTCGAACCCTATAATTCCATCACTGTTATCTATAAACATTTCTTGAGCTTCTACTCTGTCCATGAAGCACAACTGCCTTGGAAAGGGATGTTGATTCAAGACCACTGTCGCTGGAGAAGAGGCAGGTGGTGGCCTTGTACGATCTCAACATTTTACTTTTTTCTATTTCCCTCATAAGCAGTCACAGGAAGGCGATAATACTGGGAGTCTCATCGAAAACAGGTGTTAAACACACGCCTGATAGCAAACACGTCCAAAGAAAGACAAAGGCCAAAATGCAAGAGGTAAGGTTGATTTTGGTTTATATAAACCCAAATGCGTGGCATAATGTACCTGTTGCCTCTATTCTCAAATGTCTATGCTTTGGAAATTAGTGAAAAACACACATTATAAAATAAGATGGTATGGTAGCTACAGCTATTCATAATTAAATGTGTGTGCGTTCCTTGCAGTGGGAGCTCTCAATTGAGGGCAGTGTGTGACTTTACGAAGTCAGTGCACATACCTGTTGGTGCTTCCTCTCCATCTCCTCAAGCTCTCCTTCCACTTTTGTCTGCTTTTCCTTCACCTTCAGCAGCTCTTCATCTTTGGCCTGAAGTTCTTCCTCTTGGCGAGTAACTTGCAGGAGCGGCTTCACCTATGACAAAATTAGGCAGTTGGTCATCACATCTCCCTCCTATGGGTTCTCACTGGTCAAACGTCGCTCTTTAGAAAGAAGTACACAAAGCCCACCTTCGTGAAGACACGCCACCACTGCCAGTGCCGTAGTTTCAGATAAGCGGCACAGTTCCGCTGCAAGACCTTTAAGGCACTTAGTTGCTGCTGCTTCTTGGCAAAGGCCCTGGAGAACAGTAAGAAAAACTTATTACGTAAAGAAATATGTGCCCTAATAGACTACTTCCTAAAGGCAAACATTCTTATTTGGCTAGGACAGGGAGTGGGTACATCGATCGTGTCTTCGAGTAAAATGTAAGCGGAAGTGGGACTGCCCATTCGAGTTCACGACAACTCACAGGCCTGCTCAGCCAGCCTCGAGCGTTCGTCATGGATACCCTGCACTTTCTCATAGCTGCTGCCTCAGACAGTGTTCTGCCATCTACCCACATTAAGCATACATGTGTGCACTCCTGGATCTGAATAAATCCCCTCCTTTCCTGAGACAATGAAGACAGTGACAGAAGGTTCTTCATGTTCCCTTTGCTGGTGTGCTCTTTATTCCTCCTTTATTAGCTGCTTTCTCCATTTTCTTTCGATCTGTTATAGAAGAAACATTTCTTCCCCTTTCATGACTGTCCACTTACTTTCTGGCTAGGTAACCTCTGCAAACAGCCTGGAAGAAGATAATGATATCGGTAATTTTTAAATCCCTTTCTTCCTCTAAGTGCGCCAAAACTCCAGCTCTGAAAAATATCTTGCTCTGTCCAATTCTGTATAAATTTGGGTCCAATTCTAAAGCCCGGATCTAAAAGAAAAAGAGTTCATTTATTTTTTGCTACAGGAAAGATTATATCAATGGTTGACAAATCAGAAAAATCAAGAAAAGCTTACCATTCGTTCACAAGCCTGTTTACCATCCATAAAACCTTTAGGGATAGCATTTGGAGTTAGGATCTCATATCTGTAAGAAAAGCAGCCAAAAATTTTTTGTAATATTTGTGGAAATGTTTACCTACTAACTGTGAGTTCTGCTTTCTCTCAGAGGCAATAATATGATAGATAATCATGTCAAATTAAGAGTAAAGAAGTAACCAGATAATAATCAGATTTTCTGAAAATGTAGTTTTTCTATTTCTTAAAATAAGAAAGAAAATGAAAATGCTAATTTTTCCCAGGTCAAAGACTAGATTTAAGAATTGTGGCAGAGAAGAATAAAAGCATGGTATTTTAAAAAACTTTTTGTTTTTCTTCATTTCCCCTAAAATATTCACATCCTCAAGATACAAGGAGACTCTGGCTCTTTGCAGGATGCATTGTAAGCATTTACTAGATAACAGAAAAGGCTGCGAGGGCAATGCTCAGAGGCTTCCCTTTAGAACATTAGAAAGTATCAGGGTGACATTCGAAATAGCACTGGTGTACATATAGCCACTGAACTGTACACTTAAGTTTTGTGCACTTTGCTCTATGTAGGTTATACCTCAACAAAAATGAACTTTAGCAAACTAAAGGTGGTGGCTATATAAAGGATACCCTGGCTACATCAATCACCTTTGTACTCTGTTTTTTTTTTCCCCCCAACTTTGTACTCTGGATGCCAATTATGGTCCTTTGTCTCCTATCCATAAAAAGTAAGAATCTATCAGATTGTTTATCATACAATGGGGCCATGATAAAGACTGCCCCCAAACCAGTAAGGACTGAAATAGTTTCTCAACTGGATTCCACCTGTGGGAGAAAGGGCCATTCTTTGACCAGCATCCTTATTTATTTTGTGGAATAACGAATGCTGTTATACTTGACAATCAAATTTCCAGGAGAAAAAGAAAAAAGCAAACTAAATATTAAAGAAAAATACACAACACATTAAGAAAATAACTTTCCCATCATAGATTTTCATCCATTTTTACTACATTAATTTCTACTGATTGTCTTCCTTTTGTTTTTTCTTAATCCTTCTTTCTTAATCCTTTTCTATCCTATCCCCTACTCTGTATTAGTAAAAGGACTATAAATGCACATGAGCACACGCATACACACAATGGAAAAAATACATACATTTACATAAACACATAAATATATATTCATTGAAAGATGGAAAGAGATATCCCAAGATGTTTTCAAGAGTCACTCCTGAATGATTTTTGTCTACTTTTTACTTCTCTTGTATTTTCAAATTTTCCTAAAAGGAACATACAGTACTCATATTCAGTCATGCACTGCTTAATGACGGGGACATATTCTGAGAAAAGTGTCATCAAGAGATTTCGTCGTGTGACCATCATAGAATGCACTTAAGCAAACCTAGGTGGGCTAGCCTACTACCTGGGCAATACGGTACAGCCTAGCGCTAAGCCTGTATAGCACGTCACTGTACAAAATAACATAAGATTAAATCAAGCACAGCGGGAATAACGCAATAAAGAGAGGCAGTAAACATAAGATGTATGAGGCTACTGCTGGGATACTGTTTTATAGCAAACCTTTTTTCATAAGTAGAAAGAGTACATGCTAATGATATAAAGCATAGTATAGTAACTATATAACCCAGTAACACAGTCATTTGTTATTATAAGTTTTATATTCTATACACAATTGTATGTGCTATACTTTTACACAACTGGCAATGCAGTAGGTTTATCTACACCAGCATCACCATAAACATGTGAGTAATGAGTTGTGCCATGACCTTAATGATTACGAGGTCATTAAGTGATAGGAATTTTTCGGCTCCATTATAATTTGTGGGACCACTGTTGTAATGCAATCTGTCGTTGACTGAAACATCATTATGTGATGCATGGCTATATTTTAAAAATCAGCTTGAAAATAATTATGTTTAAACCCTAGACAGAACTGTCTGAATGAAGTAACTGTAAGTTCTCAGCTTTACCTGTTTATTGCACAGCTGCCTTCAGGGACCTAACAGCGGACAGAACAGGGACAGAACAGCGTTTGAAGCACACCAGCAGTTACCAGCACATTACTCTATATAAAGTGGGCACTCAACAGGTACAATGATTTTTCCTGTCCAATACGAAAACTAAAACTATCCAGGGAACAGGAAAAAATGTCCTCATTATCTCACTGTTTTTAAGCTTTGACACATATAGGAAAAAGGTCAAAGTGAGCAATACCTCTGTCTGAATTCCTGGAAAACTATCCGGTTGGGGAACCCCTGGCGACAGATTCTGATCCCTTCCAGGACACCATTACAGCGCAGCTGATCCAGCACTAGATGAGGATCCAGTTTTCCAGCCTAATCAGGCAGAGATTTATACTTTAATCTTTATAACTTGGCGCAGATCAATTTTAAGTAGCACCATATGCTTTCTTAACATACCCGTTTCTCGTGATTCGGAATGATGCAGCGAACAAAATTAGGGTTGGTGTTGCGGAGAGTAGCCATCAGCTTGGTGAGAGATTCTTTGTAGAGTTGTCCAACGGTACGAAACATGCCCTTTTTGGTTTTATATGCAGAGCCAAAAGCTGTCTCAGTCATACCGGTAACTTGATCCAGACCCACGATACGATCCACTGGTGAAAATAAAAAGGAAAAGGAAAATAAGCCAAATCTAACTCTTTAGCAGGCAAAGAAAAGACACAGTGATAGTGCAGAAGCACAAGCTTTGTGGAACAAATGATAAGAGATGCCATATAGGTAAGGCAGTCAGCATATTTAGACACTGCACAAGCCGTGGAGCTAACAGCCACACACTTCTATGGCAGGATATTGTAGTGCTTTGACAACTTCATACCACATACCGGTAGAGGCCTCCGCTGCGCTACTTTCAGGAACTCACTGTCTTTGATAACATTTTGCCTGTTACATATACAATTATTCAGTAAATGAGAGATCGTTGGCTGGCATTATTGATACACAAACTGATAACCTGACAAGTCTCAACGTAGGAAATGGCTTGTAAAAATATACAACAGTACAAAGCAAATCCACTTGATGAATATGCTGAGGGATTAGGGACCAGAGTCATCTCTTAAAAAGTAAAAAAAAAAGTCATTCGAATTGCAGGAAGATTAGATTACATCAGTTTAGGTTTTTAGGAATGAATAAACTTTAGCTCTCTCCTCAAAGTATGAATAACACTTATTCAAGGGTGAGAACAGAAAACAGGAAGGAGCCTCCTAAGCTAAGTTTAACGATGGTGGAACTTCTCGGGTACTCCGCTCTTATTAAAGCAGCTGACGTTTGCATGATCTACATAGCCACATAACACTTCTAATGATGGGATTATAAACAGAAGTCCAGCATAGGTCCAGCATAGGGCTCCAGCCACTAGCAAAACATCTGGTGCATAATATGCTCATTTGAAAAAAACCTTTACATGAACAAAGCACATTACTGAAATATTTTAAAAGCAATCAAAACATTGATGGAACTACCTCTATTAATGCCCCTTTCAATCCTAACAGCCACCTCCATTTCTTTCATTTGTTCCCCAGGACAGAAGGCGTATGGGGACTTGGCATGGTGTGAAGTGCTTAATGAGCAAGATCTCATTCAAATCTTGATTTCCAGGGAGGTTTTTACAGAAGAGGAAACCACAATCCAGGAGGTAAGGTAACTGTCCGAGTTATGAGGGTCTTAAATGGAAGTTGGGAGAAGGGGGGATAAAATTGGATTAATTACCCAGCCCATACATACACATTACAATACTATTTCTCCTATCATAAAGCCACCAGACTCAAGGGTTTAGGTCAGATACTCCCTCTGGCTTGTGCTCTGGAGTCTGTCTACTATCTACCTCAGAGACCACCTTTCTTTCCTGTGCCTTCACTTCAACCTGTCTTTCTTCACTTGCTCCAGCAGAAAATAGTACCAAACCCCAACCCTGCATGCACCATGAAACAATGAACTGCCCTTAAACCTTATGTCCATCCACCTCCCTTTCTGTCTCTTCAGAGCCCAGCTTCTTTCTCAAGTAGTTCACACACTTGCCACTAATTTCCCACTGTGCAGCTAACTGGCTTCTAGCCCGCCCTCCTGTCCCTGCCTGATACTACCCAGGCAACGACAGGTCAATTGCTAACAGCAGATACTGTCCAATGATTATTTTACTTGACCCTGGCACATATACCTGCTGGCCATCACAGCATTCTAAAAACTCTCTCCACTTCTGGCTTCGTTTATGAACTCCATTGTCTCCTGGACCTTCATCTATCTACCTCTCTAGCTACTCTAATCTCCTTGATGATTTCTCTTCTGCTTTTCCTATACGTCGTAGCACTCACTAGAGGTCTAAACTCAACTCACTGAAATCCTTTCTAGAATAATGCACGATAGAAGTACAGGTATACATTATTTGACTTTCTGCTTTTCTCAAGCCTTAGTCTTATCCTGGGTGACATCATTTGTGACCTTAACTAGCTGTACTTGACTATCCAGCACCAGTCACCAAACACCTATATTCTCTTCTCCACAGAGAAGTCAAAAAAGTACCTCTGCTGTTCGTAAATTCTCGTTAAGTGTCTATCATGTCTGCTTTTACTTAATATTGTATCCCTTGCACCTAGCATGTCTGGCATATAACAGGCTTGATACATATATGCTAGTGAATAAAAGAAGTAAACATTAAATATATTTACAATTACAAGGAGTGAGAAATGCATTAAAAGAAAAGAACATGATGCTATGAGAGAGACAGGTGGTTAGAGATCTCTCTGGAGAAACTACATTTAAATGCCCAAAGGGAAAGAATGAATCAGTAGATGGAAGATAGTTCCAAACAGTGGGAACGGCATGTGTGAATGACCCAGGGGCAGGAAGAAGTGAAAGAAGCTAAGTGCCAATGAAAAACTATGAACAGGGACACTTATACTGGCTGCTATATATAGATAGAATAGATTGGGGGTGGGTTTGGGAAGACCAGATGGGTGACCACTGCAGCAGTCCAGGCTCTGAGAGAGATGACAGTAGCTTGAACTAGTGGGATTATGGACATGGGCAAAGAAAAAAAAATTTAAAACCTATTTTGATGGGAGAACTGATTTGCTTTGATGATTAACTTGATATAGAAAATAAGGCAGAGAGACATGTCAAGAGTAACTCCTAGGATTTTGGTTTGAGCAATTGAGTGGTTCGTGGTATCATTAGGAAGATGGGGAAGTGGGTTTTGTGAGCGGGAAGATAGGTCCTAAATTCTATGTAAGTTTGGGGTGCCTGTGAGGCATTGAGGTGGAGATGAAATGTCAAGTGGACTACCGAACGTTCCAGTTTGCTGCTAAGAGAGATCTGAATTAGAAAGGTAAATTTGGGAGTTGTCGACTTACAGTGTTTACAGTTATGGGACGGGATGAACGACTTAATAGGCAAATAAAGAGGTGCGGGCCTAGGACCAAACCCCAGGTTGCTGGGGAGAGGAGGAAGAGCTACATAAGGAGGATGAGAAGTGGCCAGAAGTAGGAGGGACAGAAGGTCAGCATCCTGAACTGGAGTACATTCCCTACCTCCGCACTCCATCCTGTTCCTCCTCCTGTATTTCCTGTGTAGATGTGACTACCGCCTCTCAAGCCAGAAAGCAGAAGTCAGACTTGATTCCTCTCTCATATCCGTCAAGATGTGACCGGTCAAGACAAACTTCCGAATGTCTTCGATCCATCCCCTGCTCCACTGCCCTCTTTTGGGCTCTACCTAACTTCTCATCTGAATTCTGTAATAATCTCTTAACTGGTTTCTTCCTCCAGCCTCACTCCCCCATTTTGTCCTCTACCCCTGCTTTCACACCTTTCTCTCTATTTATGCCTTTGGTTCCAGTGTAATGGTTAACAGGTCTTCTAAAAGACAAAACTATACAAGTTATTTATTCCTATATTTAAAATCCTTCCATTTCTCGTATAGCTTGTAGGATCTGGTCCAAATATCTGAGCCCAGGAATCCAGCACAGTGACGAAGAACTCAACCCAGAGAGTCAGACACAGCCGCCACTCACGAGCTGTGACCTGGAATCAAGTTACCTAACTTCTCCAAGTCTCAGTCTTCCTCTGTGAAATGGAGCCAATGTGACCTAACTCCAGAGTCATGAGGTGCCTGGAAAACTTTCAAGTGCTCAACAAAGGTAGCTCCCTTGCCATTTCCCACACACGCCAAAGCTCCAACTGTGCAAACCAGCTGCATTTTCTCAAAGATACAAGGCCCTCAAGTCTTCATCCTTTTCTCTCTGCCAGGAATACTGACCCCCTCCTTCTAGCTATCAAGGTAAATGCTTAATGGCTTTAAAATCTCCATTCTTTCTCTAACTACCTCTTCTTAGGCTCCAGTTTCCACCTGGCCTCCAGAGGAAATAGGCCACTCCCTCTTCCAGGCTTTAATCGCAGCCAGATCCCTGCGACAGCTTCACTCTACTCCATGTATCTCCTTCATGGACCGAGCTTCCCTGGGGACCTCTGTCCAGCACCTAACACACGCAGGGCCCAGAGAGAAGTTCCCTGGTGTCTCTCCACGCCTCTAACCAGCAGCTCAGATGATTTCTCCTGCTTTCTCCTACCACCTAATGTTGGCCTCAGCATGGTGCCTGGCACATGGTAGCTATTTAATAAATATCTGCTGAATGAACACAAAATGACCCCCAAGAACGAGAGGGGAGGCGCGCCATGTCTCCTCCGTGGGACTGGTTTGTAGGCCTCTGGCCTCCAAGGGCAGCTCTTCCACACAACGCGACGGTGGTCTGACAACGCAGCCTCGAGCAGGAACTGCTTTTTACAATAACAAACAAAAAACATCATCGTAATGAACCTGATTTTCAAATATATATTTTTAACATGGTGATCCAAAGCTAAATATTCAGCACGCTTGGACTTTCAGTTCATTTTTTATTTTAATTAAAAAATTTAAGCTCAGGGTTAGCTTCTCCCAATGAGCAAAAATTATCTTCTGGGTAAAAGAGAGAGACACTTTGGGAACTTCATTAAATAATTTGGACCACACTAATAATATAGGATTTCACACAAAAATCAAGAGCTATAAAAACCTCTATTTTACAACAATATTTTCTTGTTGAAAATAGTTAAGAGTAGGAATCAGAGAAAGGCAGAAAATGCAAAGCTGAGATTCTAGCAACTCCTTGAAATGAGCAGCACTGCTCCTTCTAAGACTTCATACCACTCCTAAAACCACCAAGTGTCTTATAACCCAGAGTTTCATGGCAAAGAATGGCTTTATTTATCCTCCTGCTACAAACTCTTCCATCTGAGGTGCCAGGGGAGCCTGGTTAGGGTTGCTGGAGGGCACTGTAATACATTATTTGGTTGCCCAGTAGCCTAAAAGGAATTCAAAGTATTTTACACGATTTATCAATCTATAAAAACTTATTTAGACAGTGAGAAATTAGATGAGTTCCACAGACCTGTAATCTGCAAGGGCATACTTGTAGTTTAAGGGGAAAAAAAAGCAATTTGTAACCATCTATCTCATAAAACTGTCATCTACAGATTTGCTTGTTTTTAAATAAGGAATGATATCATCTAGTTCCAGAATGCTTAACTGGTCCTTCTAGGTGACAATCTCAGGAGATAAGAGGTATATGAGATTTTTATGTTCTTCACATCTGTACATGGGCCAAAATACTAGTGCTACTAAGTTTAATTTATTTACACTAGCTTTTCAGAAACTCACTGCAGTTAATACAGAAACAAAAAAAAAGGGGGGAGAAGCTTATTTTAATGTTAATTTTAATAGCCAGATGATGATGAACAAGAACTACATCAAATACTCCTACAAAAGGCCTCTGGTACTCGGCACTATGCTAGGTATCTACGTAGTATGTTCTTAATACTCATTTAAACACATTAAGACAATTCTACTCTAATGTACCTCAAAATGTTACTTACAGTTAAAAACAGGTTCAGAAACAAATATTTAACTCCTATGATTTTCCAGAAACAATCTTAACATCAAATAGTATATCTCCACAATATCTCTATTACACAGTAATAACAAATTTACGGTGGTTACATAACTGGGTAGTAGAATCAATCTGTTAATTGTTCTAGAGTATTTGAAAATTTTTAGAAAAATTCCAGGATGTCTAGAGGTTGACAGGAGGCATGTGATTTAAAAGCAATCTTCCTCCCAAGCACTAGTGTAAGCTGAATTTGAATCTGTCTCCTTTACCTCCTTCATCTGTACTTCCTATCCCCTGCAAAAGCCAAAGCTGTTTGGGCAAACATGAGTCCCATTCATCCTACAGAGTTTCTGTCACATTTCTGCTCTTGCTCTCTCCCCTTGGCAGGTCGCATGTACTTAATTCAGGGTGGCGCTGGGCAGTGCTGCATGACTGCCAATCAGTTTGGTGTTGGGGTACTAGGAACACACGTGGACTTGCATTAAACAATACTGAAGAAAATAAACAGTAATTGATTTTCTCTGTTTATCATAATTGCAACCACAGCAGCGACCACAGGGCTGCGACGCCAGACATGTATCTGGGCACTTCCCATGTGCCAGGTGCAGGCTCACAATGCCTTGTTTGATACTCGCAAGAACCCTGAAAACTAAATATCAGTGACCACTTGACCTCAGGAACTCAAACTGCAGTACCCAAAAGCTGCATCCCCCGGAGCTCTCATCTCCTATTAAGACTCAGGATAAAATATATAGGAGTAGAATATACTGTAATGACAAAAAACCTTCATCTAATGAAAATGATGACAATTGAACTAATAAGCACATTAATCATGTCAGGCCTAAACCACAGATCCTAAAATAGCACTAAAAAGAGAGATTTATGACCAATTGAAATAATCTAGAAGGAGATTAAATGATTATCATTTTATCAGTCTTGACTCTAAATGGAACTTCCTTTAATGACTTACTGAGACACACACACACACAAAACTGGTTCAAATTTTAGAAGTCGCAACATCATAATTTCTGTTTGAAGCATGGCTAAGGTAAAAGCTTTTCTCCTAAATTATGACAAGGTAGGTAAAAATTCAGTGGACATTAGAAGATAAAGGGAGACCCAAAAGAGCTTGTGACAAATGGGGAAGCCCTCGTATAGCGGTGACCAACCTCTCTTTGGTGATTCTCAGTCTCAACTTAACTGCTGTTACTATATTTCAAGTGCCGCTTCTATGAAAGATTGAAAAAGAGTGGAGGATTTCCCTATCAATAATTAAAATCTGCTTCATGTACTTCTCATTTTCTCTGAGGGTACTCTTCCAGATCTGTCAGCTGCCATTCGGCACTTGTGAAGGCTCAGAGACCTAAATGGTACCACTCTGTGCAGGAGACTGTAGATACAAACTAGCATTAGGGTGGATTATGTATAACTGTCCCTCCAACACAGTTTGGATCAGGACTAAGGCTACAGACAGCGCCTACACAGACCTTTTGAGTCTAAAAACCCTGCCTACAATTTTGAATTTATAATCCCTCTTTGCTGGTTCATTGTGCTTGCACCCTCCATTACTGGTTATCTCAGAAGTCTAGACTTTCAAAATACCATATATTGGGAAGAAAACAGTCGTTTGGTTTATAACAGAAACGTGTATGCCTCCTTATTCTGCCTCTAGGAATTGTTCCTTTCTCTTCTACACTTGTCCTTTGATACCTTTGGAAACCTCTCTTTACCCAAGTCTCTCATTTTGTCCTCCAAAGCCTGCATGTTCTTCATAAAGCTATTTTCATAACATCATGAATATACTCAGAAGCACAGGGTCCATAGTAGCTTTGTGTTATCTCATTTAGGGAGATGCTCACTATATGTTAGCTTATGAAAAACAATAAAATTTGGATCCCTAGGAACTCCATCCACTGTCTTCTGAGAAATCACTGAAAATACTAAAGCTCCAAATTTTCATTTAAAACCTGTTACCCCTTCCCTGGAGTTTTAATCCATAAACACACATTGTGGAGAAAAACATTTTGCTGTAGAAATACTAGACATAACTTCAAAGTCCATCTTTAGCCAAGGTGGATGGAAGGCCCTCTAAGAAGGAGAGCTTGCTGCTCCTGACACTTGCCTCAGCTGAGTTACTCAACCAAAGGACACTTCACTGAGAGCCAGAACAAGGCATGTTCTCAGTGCCAAGGTGAGAATGTGGTGAGGTGAATCAGCTTACTCCCTGCCAAAACGATGCCATCTAAGAGTGGCTCCTCTGTCCCTGATCCTGTTGGTACAGAAAACACCTGGTCCGTACACTCTGAAGATCACAGTTCCACAGGAAGGAAAAAGCACCTATGCTGTCGGAAAGGGGAGGGCCACAGAGGGCATATTAGGCAAAGCTGCTGCATCTGAAAACGGTGTGGAATACCCACCTACCCATCAGTTCCCTCACTCAATGACTGATTTATGGTGTGCTTACTTTGTGCCAGGTGCTGAGGAAATTACATTGAGCAAAACGACACACTGTCTTGGCTCTCAAAGAGCTCAGAGTCTGGAATTCTCTTAAGAAATTAGCAATCCCAAAGAGTTAGAGGGAATTGATTTAAAGAGGGCACTACTTTGAAAGTCCAAAAGGTCAAGTACTAATATTTTAACAAAGCGCAAATCTCAGGCAGACCATAAGCTTAAAACTACCTCCTAGCTCTCTCTTCCTCTCCCCACTTTCTCAACTTTGTCAGTGTTCCCCAAGGCCAAAGATGACTGAGTTTGAAGATTTTGTCCTTTGGAGTTCTGTAAAATATACATTCCAGTTTATGGAATAATCTTTGGCATAATCTATCATCCCCTGATACCCTCTTCCCCAATGCTGCAATTTACTTCTTTTATAGTATGTGACCTAGAATTGATGGCAGGAATCTTGACTTAAATGAAAATGAGCACATTCCTTTAATATATTTTTTAAAAACCTTTTGAGATAGATTTAGATCTCAGCATTATCATGTTCCAAAAATTAGAAAGGAAATTTTATTATATAAATTTGACTGTATCTTTGAATTTTATTACTTGATAATTCCATTAAATAACTGGAAAGCTGGGTGATATTCATTTTATATTGGGCTTTTGGGGGCCTCTAGCCATGGTTAGGCTGTATTTTAAAACAGGGTTAGGGTTCAGACGACAGGGCCCATACAGCTGGAGCTCAATTTCACCTTCAACATACAAATTCTAACAACACTCCACTCTCTCTTAGTCTCACCTTGCACATATCAAGCCTTGTAGATAGTTTCATTATCTCCAGTTCAAAAGAAAAAGCCAAGTAGCTAGATATGCACATAAATTCCAAACAAAAGGTATAATGATGAGACCAACACACATGTGAGATAAATATGTACTTATTTGTTCACAAAATGTTAATGACTTAAATAAAGAAAAAACTCCTCTTTGGAATTTCTTAGAGTTGAAAATTTAAAGGTAATTCAAAGACAAAGGAGACAGTATTTAGTTGATCAATTCCTAATAATTCCTTTAGAGGACTGTGTATCAAAATGGCACCTGAAAAAGGTAGTGACATACCTTTTAATATGCAGTGCGGTAAGTGCTGTACATAAAATAAGAAGCAATGTGTAGGCAGTAGCGATTGAATTGTTTATGCACTCAAACAGTTGCCTTAAAGGATAATAAAACTGAGCATGAAATGAAAGGTTCATGCAGGTCTATGAGCAAAACAAAAACAGAAACCCAGAAACCAGCCCCACCCCCAGTCTACCCTGCCCTCCCCGGCCACCCTGCCAGCCCCCACCCCAAATTTTTCCTGCAGGCTTAAAACCCTTCTGTTTTGGAAGACCTACAGGCTTTGTACATTCACCTGGTGGCTCATGAAGACCAGAAACACTGTCATAGAAAGAAGCTCTCTGAATATTCTGAATCTCTAAAGCAGAGAAACAGCAAAAACAGGACAGAAGAGCAAATACACAAACACTTCAGTTAGTGTGAAAGACATTCGACATTACAAATAATTTTGAAATCGGACTACAAAAGTAGCTAGTCCAGGGCAGATCCCATGCAAACATTACTGTTTACAGAATTTGTACATTTGGACAAAGTTCATTATAAAATAAGCTTAATCTGAATTAAAAGAGCACATTACCAACTCCAGGTGTAAACATATCACATTGGTGTTAAATGATTACTCCCATGTAAGTGCAGGATGAAAATTTAAAAATAAGGTTCTATTTGAGTTGTTCATAAAATTATCTTGTAATTAGCAAATTAGGACAATGCTACAGTAAGAGCACTCTGGTAAATGTATATATTAGTAGCTTTTACTGTGTCAAAAATTTATATTGCTGTGTAATTTTACTTCCAATACAGATTTTAGAAATACAATTTATTTCAAATACATATTACTGACATATAGGTAACTACCATTAAGGAAAACAAAATTCAAGTTCTGTTGTAGCAAACCATTAAAATAACTTCAAATCATAAGATATTTGACCATATCATTACTCATGAAAATATCCTAAGAGGCACATTGATATAAAATGCAATTAGGTTTTTCTGTGTTTTAGCCCCAAGAAGTGGCAAAAAAGTCCTGTGCAGCTGGTAGAGATCCCAAAACACCTTTTAGCAAAAAGCGGGGCACTACGAATCTCTAGGGCAGGGCTGCCACCAAATTATTTCTTCTGGTTTGGCCTTGGGAAAATTCTGTAAAACCCTAGCACAAAGTCTATTTTCACACAAAATGTTTTCTACTCAGGGTATTGCAGGGTCACAGGCAAACTATATTCATATATCTTATATTTATACATTCACAGTCCACTTGTCATTCCCACTTTTGCATTTTATGTGGCTATAAAAAGGGAAAAATAATGACATGTTTTTCCAGGGCTATTTTCTTCTAGAGAAAAAGTTCCCCTTATCCCAAGGATGTATCTCTACATCCACAGCAAGCAGTGGTGAATTCTCCACCTTAGCGCCCTCCTCAAACTCCTGTGCCTGCCACTGACTTCACGTATGAAACACACAGTCCTCAAAATTGGACAACATGGTACTGCCGCTCTGCCTGCCCCTCCTCCAACAGCGAGTGACTTCTGAGATTCTGTCGCCCAGATTACTCTGAATAGCTGTCCACCTAAGATGATGAATGACAGGTCTTCCTGCGAGTTATCAGGAGAGAAGACATGAGGGAATATTCCAGAGCAGACATTAGCATGGCCAATCAAACTCAGCCTACTTTGACAAAAGTGGCTGTACGTGCTCCCAAGCACCTATCTGTAGAAAGGCGAAGTGACAACAGGACTGTGCAGACAACACAGTCTTTGACTAATACAGATGGACAGGGCTCAGGCCACGACTGAAGCAGCTTTGCAAGGCTGCAAGCATTCCTTTGTTTACAGAAACTCTGGGAGAAAACAACTTTTCCATAGCTATGGAAAGCACAAAAAGGCAGGTAAGGACTCTCCAGACATGGTCCTGCCCTAAAGATACCATCTGTGACACAGATCATTGCAGTCCTCACCTTCACCGTTGCCTGCCAAACTTACATTCCTGAAGCTTCTGACCCACTACTACCAAAGGCTCTCTCATATCTGGGGATGGCAAGATAAGGAGCTAAAGAAGGATGGAAGGAGGAAGCCAAGGAAGCTGGGAACCAAGATGGAGGCTCGCTCAGTCCTGTGATTGCATCTGTGCATATCCTGAGTTTTCAACTAGACTATGAGCTCTTGGAGGGCAGGGCCATGTCCTTCTTCATTCCCAAACAGATCTCACAGATTATAACCATGGTAAGCACATCGTTACTCATGTAGTGTTATATGCTCAATAGGTGTTTCCAATAATATCATCTTTGATTAAGAAATTGAAATACAAGAGTCAAAAGTGGTTCACAACATCAGAACCAATATGTAAGCTCAAGACCTAGGTTTTTTTTTTTTTATCATATAGTCATTAACTCCCCCAAATACCTGCCTCTCTTTTCATTCAAAATGAAGAGAAAAATCAGTTTTTGAGGCTTCAATAGTAAAAATGCTAGTTTCCTCTGTTCCTTTTTTCCTAGGCCTTCCTTCCATGCCCACTGCTTTCATCCTCAGTCATCTCATACTGGATCCCCTACTTCCAGGTTCTTTCACCCCAATCTATCCCACCAACCAATAAGGTCAAATCCACTGAGACTGGCAATCAGGGTTCTCCATGGTCTGGTGTCAGCCTATCACCCCAGCCTTTTGCCCTATCCCTACTCTATGGCCCGAATGGAACACTTACCATGAGCTGTGATTTTCCACTTCCACACTGTGATCACCCATTCCGCCTGCTCAACCCCTTCTTCCCCCACACCAACTTCACTCCAAAAAATGCTCCACATCCCAAGATGAGCTAGCTCATGCAAACATGCTCACCCTTCACTGTTTAAGGCGTGATCACGACGCGAATGCTCATAAATTAGTGCTGAAAACCTGCCCAGCATTCATTAAATACTCAGTAAATGTCAGCTTTTATTTATTCAACAAATTATTATCTTTCGAGGACAAAGAAAACTGCCTCCTCTTTCATGACATTTTACCTTAGCACCCCAGAAAAAAAGGTAGTCCTCTTCCTCTGTTGTGCATTGCTAATAGCTCATTCCGTACCATTCGCATGGCATTCACCACAGGTATCTCTGGCACTCAACAATCTGTCTACATATCTCACTCGCTCTCCTGTGTGCTAAGATCTTAAGAGAGTGCCAGGTGGAAGAGGGAGCACGGGATAACTCTAACCCACATTATGCCAAATACCGTTACAATGGAAATGATTCCTAATAGAATGCGAGTATTTACGATTTGTAGCATTGCTCCTTTCTCTTCATTTTGTGACAATTTCCTTGCACACTTCCAACTCACCAGTGCTGATCTTCCTAGCGCTGTGGACCTTGTGACAACCGGAGCTCAGTTGTTTTTTCCGCTCCTGTTTCGGCTTCTCATATCCCATTCTAACACTTCCTAGCAACAGGGTCAGGAGTCCCTCATCTACTGAGGCACTGCAAATTCCACGTTAGGGTCCTGTCCCTCCTCTCAGTCCTCATGCAGCACCCCTCAACTGACTGGGTCACTGTAAGTAACAATGAACACTGCATCTGGCGAAAGACTCTCACCCATAGGCATAAAAATTAAAAACTTCTGTTTGACATGTTTGAAACCTAACTTGTCCCCCAAATCCCTCCTTGCAAACGGTCTCAGGTACACAGTCTCTTCCCAGGACACATGCATGCACGTGTGCCGTGCATCCCACCCCAACAGGTTCGCTCACATTTACTTGATCATTCTTGACTAGATTATGTTTTGATACGGTCATCTTTCCCCATACTCACTCTCTGTGCTCACTCTTTTCTATTTCTTTTGCCCCAATTGCCCAAACCCCTTCTTTTTTGCTTTCTATGTTTCTTTCTCTCCACCTCTGAGAAGACAGCTAGATTACAAGGTCTTGAGATGCTAAAGAAAAAGCAGAAGTAACCCAGGTTCAAGGCCTCATAAGGGGCAGATCCAGGGCTAAATTCTTGCATGACCTGAGGCCATGTGAAGAGATGGGATATAATCAAGATAAAATATAGTAGTGACAGCTAAGCTCTAGAAGATATTGGTTCCCACTATTCATAAACACCCTCAGATGTTTTGTTTTTCTGGTACTAGTAAAACCTCTAGTCTATGACAAAATCACAAAAGTCTTCACCGAGGTTCATGTAAACAAAAGAACTATGAGGACTGACTGATGGGAATAAAAACAACTGATCTACATGCAGAGTATCTGAGTTTCTTTACCAGACATTTTGCAAGTGTGTGGAAGGCTATAAGTGGCTGAGGACGCAGCTCAGCTGGCCCGTATGCAACACAGAGAAAATGCACAGGGTTTCTCGGGTTTTGTGTCTCAGTCCCCTGGGATTATAACCTAATTGAGACCAGGGAGGCCTGAGGCATATGTATAGTTTTTTATGGCTCTGGGCCTAGAATGTTTCCACACTCCTCATAGCATCTGACCAAGAAGGCAGATGTCTTGTTACCCAGTATTCTTTAAGTGGGTAAATTCCGATATAACGGCAGCCCTGCTCTAGGGAGAGTTTTAAAGTAAAAAAATATATATATATATACACATATATAAGCTTTAATTGTAAACAATTCTGGCCAAGCTCAATTACAAATGTAAGCACATTCTTACCATCCTTCCAAAGCTCTGCCACAAATCTGTCTGATGACTGGTGCAGGAGTGTGGCCACATTGTCATTCAGAGGGTCCATGTTCTTCATTAGCCACTCATCTGCCTTATAGTCCACCTGGCCCGTACCGGAGCCATGCGTGGTGAGATAAAAAAGAGAAAAACAAACACAAAAACAAGAAACATCTTAAGCCTTAGCCAAAAACGTTCACAGAATAATTCAAAAAGTGGGTTATCTTGAAGGCAATGCATCTGTAATGTGCGCTATATTTAAGGATTTACAAATGTTTGTCAGCACGTCTGTTACAAACTTTATCAGATGCAGCGAAATTTCACAGTGCTTTTAATCAAGTTACTCAACTCTTACCTTCCCTGCATAATGTATAATGCAAAAGTCGGCTTTGTCTTTCAGTTGCCGAGGTTTCTGAAACTTGGAGTGGGAACCTTGCTCTTGAACTAGTTTTTCAACAAAGGTTTTATCCGTGGCTTTAGGAAACCAGCACTCTTCATCCAAAAGGGCCAGTACGCCAGGAGGGTTAGCCTGATAATGAGAGGCAATAAGAAAAGCCAAGTTTTGCATGTCGCTTTAATTACCAGGATGTTTTTTGCTATTGGCAATTTAACCTCCAAGACAATTAGTTTTATGAAGATCTATGGAAATCAAACTGCTAGGATAGAAAGTGATGTCCAAACCATATATATAAGTCAAGTGAGATCTCAAACTGCTAAATAAGTGCTGGTGAGACAGAGAATGAGGAACTTATCCATACACACAGAAATATGAAAATGGTAGGCAAACTAAATCCCAGTAGATGACCCCCCAAAAGCAGCAATTAAGACACATCGCAGAGGAACTAGGAGGCAGACAGATGAAACTGAATATTTATATTCAATGACTGGACAGATTATTAAAAAAGCTCTAATAGGTGAAGTGCTTCAGACATTTTATATTCTAATCAATTCAAGTTTCCGTTTAAAGTGATACACTGCTTAATATTTGGTAAAACATTCTAAACGATTAAGCAGAATATATGGAAGGTGATGAAATAATCAATTACTTTATATATTTGCTTCAACGAACATTTAAGAGCCTATTTTAATTTCACTCAACTAGTTCACTGAAAAAAGGCCTAGAGACTTAAAGTAGATTAGTGTCACCTGGGGCTGCGGAAGGGGAGCAGGGCACGCCTGCTAACGGGCCTGCTAATGGGTACAACGTGTCTTTCTGGGATGATGAAAATGCTGTAAAATTAGACAGTGGTAATGGCTGCACAACTTCATGAATATACTAAAATCCACTGAATTGTATACTTTAAAAGAGTGAATTTTAGGATATATGAATTATGTCTCAATTAAAAAGTGCTTGGAGCTTACCATATTCTGGGAGCTCTAACATTAGTGGAATGACTTCCTTTTTGGAGGAAAGTGGAGAACACATGAAAGCTAAATAAAGTATTTAAAAGGTTATGATCTATTTTATAATACTTCTGGATTATCATACTGCAAACATGGCAAGTTTGTGATACAAGAGTATACCGATTCTAAGGCTTTTTAAATAAATCTCGAGGGTCAGTTTTCTTCAACTCACGAGGCCTTTATATTTACTGGGAGAGAAGGTGCTACACAAATACTGCTTAAAAAGTAACTAGAGGTTATAGTTAAATATAAATGAAATAATGTAGTAATAATGGTCAGAGGAAGGTAGTGGTGGAACAGAATGCCGTCAGGTAGAAGCGTAGAGACAACTTCTGCTCTGAGGCCCAGAATTGAGAGCTTTACTCCGTGGCTATATAGTTTGTGGTTCCTCTACCTCAGAGCACTTGCAGGATTTCAGAGCAGCTGAAAGAAGACTATAATCAAAGGCAGCTACGATTAGGAAATCCTAGAGAAACAATGGTTCAGAGCGGCAGATAACACAACATGCCCTATTTACCTGACGACTTTGAGAAACGAAGTTTCATATGAAGATAAGCAAAATGTCCATCTTTCTATCATAATTTTTACATTTTTAATCCTCTTTAATGGAAATATTTTTAAATTCTGAAATAAGATCCCGAATATAATTTAATCTTTTCTAAATGACTCAGTGACAGCGTAATTATGAATATCTATTATTGTATCTCCTTTTTATTTTCCCACTTCATCTTTCAATGTCAAGTTTTCTGTTAACACTTCCCCTTTCATGGGAGATTTCTAAAAGAACTATAAGTTTGGAAGATGATGTTCCTTTCTAAGGCCAGAGGCAATAGCAGGGGTTTTGTAAGCAGCTTTCCGGGCTCAGAGGCTCACCTACTGCTACCCCTTCCCAAGCTGGGAAGAGGCTGGGTTTGTGAAAGAAGAGGTTAAGACTGGCACATGACAGGAAGGTGCCACCACAGAGTAGCTTTTTAGGCATTTTCCTTCTGAAAAATGTCATTCTCACTCTCCATTTTGAAGAAACCATCAATGGAATCATCCCATATCATCTACATGCAATAAATTTCCTACTATTATAAACTCTTACAGGGTTTTTAAAAATTTGTTTTTTGAAAATTAGATTTTATGTTTCTATAGATAAGTAGAATAAGGTAATTGCAAAGAAGAAGGATTTGAGGTAAAGAGTGAGTCAGCATTAAATCTTGGATTCTCTCCCTCCCTTTTCTGAGTTCTCTCTCCTTTAAGTTAGGCAAGGAGTAAAGGGTTATATTCTAAAGGTTTTGGGAAAGAGCCTAGAAATACAAGAAGTATAGGAAGAAAGGAGTAAAGGAAGGAAGGAAAGTAGATTGGAGGGAGGGAGCAGGGAAGGAGTGAGGGAAAAAAGGAAGGAATTCATTCTGCTCATTTCCCTTAAGTATGAAAGCATAACTGGCACATCTTCTCCATTCCAATACTTTCTGAGCACCATGAATGAATAAGTTCCCTAAAATGCCACTATCAATGTATCGTTCACCTGCTAATTTCTGGAATGTGGCTCTGAAATGCTCTCCTATTCTCTTTATGACATCCATATTATGAAACCTCCTGTGACACTGTCAGCTAACTGTGGCCTTTATCTTTTCCAAATTCAGAGCATCACTTAGACTCAGAACCATGTAACCACCATGAACTAACCACCACGTTTTGTTCTGTTCTCTGGCTTCAAGATCAGGTCCCTAAGGACCAGAGCCACACTATCTACTCTCTCCATCCCCACGGCATCCCCAGTCTTTGTATTTCCAGGATGTATTTGAAGATTTAATCAATTCTTGCTGCCTTGATCTTATCCTAATCCAACAATATCCAACAAAACAACTAAAGAGGTGACCATCAAATCCTTTCTGCCTCACCTATTGTTGCTGTGAGCTAATCATTAAGGTTGAAATTTTTACTCTCCTCTATCACTCGCGTCATATGAGAGTGAAGAGAAAATGGTATATGGAGTATTTTGTCCTAAAGGATAAAGCAAAAGAAATGGAATTGAATAACATTAAGAAGAATGTATATTCCTAAGATTCATTTAAAGGTCACAAAACCATCCGATTTTAAAACCCTCTAAAATGTTTTTTAAAAATAGGGTTGATAATTTTCCATTTGGATGAGTTTGGGTACAATTATTTCTACAAAGAGGTTTATGTAGCAACTCTTATGGATTCACTTCCATCTTAAATTATAAGTGCAGATATATAGTCAAAACTTGATTAAAACATAGTGCCACATACATATAAACGAGCGTCTCAAACAACAAACCATATGGTCATCAATAATACTAATATGAAATATTCCATTCCCTTATTTATATGTATTCCCAAACAACTTTTTTGGGCAACAAAGCAGCAAGGAAATATATTCATGTGTTTGTGGATACATGAGAGTCTACTGGAAGTTATTACTAGTATCCCTTGAATGTTATTTCTAAATAATGCTGCAAGGTATGGAGAAGCAGATTCCTCCTAACTACAGGTGACTTGAGAGTTTTGCTCTAAGCAAGTGCCTTGAAAGGTAAAATGATCTCTTAAGTATGAGCCAAATGAAAACTACATTACTTCCCTTAAACCCAAATTTTTAATGTGCTACAATTACATGGGGTGAATATCCTCTAGGCTCTTCCTCTCCCTGATTCTGACTACACGTACTATAACATACAGGCTGCAGGCATTAGCCTCGCAACCCCTTCCAACATGGTGAGCATAGTGGCAAATAAAGACCTAGTAGCACAAAAAAGAACTGCTTCGAACCCTAGTGCGCCTCACAGGAGACCCCTTGGAGCTGCTGTGAAAACATACCTACTGAACTAGCATTACAACTTGAGGTAAGTAGCTGATATAAGTGCTTAATTATGCTTTAGTTTTTCTATATTTTGGTAGTTTGCTAATGAAATAAGAAAAGCTACTATCTAGTTGAGCAAAAGCTAACCGCCAGGGAACATATGGCCAAATCATCAGTATTTGTTTGAGATCATATGGAGCAGTTTCTAAGTGGATGAGGTGTGCATAGTTTCATGTATTTCTACATAACACTAAACCAAACCTCTGATGCTTGCTAAGATTGCTATAAAAAATATATCTGGTCAAAAAATACCCCCTCAACCTTAAAAAAATATTTTTAATTAAAAAAAAAAAAACTACCAAAATAAAAACATCTTTGTACTTACAAGGATAAGCTATAGTTATTTGAAAAATGGATTTATATGACATGTCTTAGTTTTGGCTAAATGAAGTGTCCCTATATTGCTTAGGAAGTGAGCCAGGTGGAGCCCTATACTCTGACAGGTGCTGAGGGATGAAGGTGAAATGTGACTGTCACCACTGTGGCATCTGTAGTCTGTGAGAAACCAGGGTACATTAGCCAATATAGTCACACATGCATGGACACAAATAAGACTAAGAAAAGAGAACCAAAGTAAGGTCTTATTGACATGCTACTTACTTTTTAAATAGGTATTTTATCAAAGTATCACCTTCCTAGAAAATTTAGATTAGAAAGCATAATTTTTCTCAGAGTATGCCAAGAAAAAGCTCAAGGCACTGCTTGGTATGAACTGAAAGCCAAATAACGAGTAAATATTCTTACAGGTCTCTCTATCAGGTCAATGCAAGGCTGCAGGTCTAATCCAAAATCGATGAAGTTCCACTCGATGCCTTCACGCTGGTACTCCTCTTGCTCTAGGATGAACATCGTGTGGTTGAACAGCTGCTGCAGCTTCTCATTGGTGTAGTTGATACAAAGTTGTTCAAAGGAGTTCAGCTACAAATGTTGGAAGAACGATTTCCCAAACATGGGGAGGGGGAGGAAAACCAGAAATAATTAATCATCTAGTTATTAAAAAATTAAAAATGATTAATTAGGTATCAGCTACATTACTGATTCTATCTAATGACAGTGACTAAACCAAGGGAGTCTCAATATCTCCACATCACGTTATCGAGCTGGTAAAATGAGAAAATAATAAACTTCGCATGCTAACTGAATGATCTACAAATAAAAACAATTTATTAGTGAATAGTTAATGAACAGAAATTAAGAAATAAATGAGAAAGAAAGTGAGGAAAAGAAGAAAAACAGACTTGGGAAGGCCAGGGGCAAAGTGAAGCAAGCATGACTCTGTAAGCTTTGATGGGTCTATAGATTAGATATGGTACTGTCCCATTCTACTCTTTCCTTAGGCTACTGGCTCCAGAGTGAGTTAAGAAAAAAATAATCTGTACTTCATAGGGTTGTTGTAGAGATCCCAGCCAGGCCTAACAAACAAAATGCACTCAATAAGTGTGAGGCTCGGCTGCTTTTATATGCATTCCCTTTTCTTATCAAATGTTTGACTTGCCAGTATCAGAAGTGATATTGCATTGCTCTCATGAAATGAACTTGAGCGTCTCTTCATAAGCTACAGACATTTGTTTCCTTCTCTGTGAACTATGCCCATTTTGCTATCATGCTGTTGATGGGATGAACAGATGGATAGAAGAATTAATAGGTATAATATTCTTAAAGCAATCACCTACTCTTAGAAGTACTCAACCTTTTTTTCCTGCCTCCACACTGTTCACACAGTAGCATGTGTCCATAAATAGCCTCTTTCATTATAAAAAGTGATCTTTAATTAGGACAGGTGTAATCAATCTCCGAGGAATAGATTTATAGTCTGAAAAGCCATTTTCGACCCTCCACCCCCATGAAGGTGTTATACTATTTTAGAATGAGGTCATGCTAGGAAGGCAGGAGCAGTGTTTGCTTGCTTAACACCTATTTCTAGTGAAACAAAGAAACATTTGCAGACTGCTCGATTGTGCTTATTCATGTTTATGTAAATAGATTTTGCTCTGCTTTAGGATTAGGAAATCCTGGGCTACATGTGTAGCGGCATTTAAAAAAAATAAATTTCTATTTTTCTTTCGTATTTAAGCTACCAACTATATTTTTAAATAATCAATTTTTAAATTGTAATGATGGTATAAAATTAAAAATGTACAAAGAACTGCACTAAGTAACTCTCATTCTGATTCCCTACTTGTTCTCTCTACTATATCATTTATTTCTTGTGACCCTTCGAGAAATATTCTATGTATTCATAAAAGTGTGCTACCTTGTTTTATCTTTTTTTATCTTAACGATGTATTTGGAATCTTCCCATATCAGTGAATAAAGCCACCTCATTCTCTATAATGGGTGCATAACACTCTACTATAATATGGGTATCTCATCGTTAATTGAACCAACCTCCTAATGGTGATCATCTATTTTTTTCATGACAAAAAATGACCAATAAACAAGCTTGTATTTTTAGAACTTGTATTTTTTTCATGACAAAAAAATGACCAATAAACAAGCTTGTATTTTTAGAACTAATGTACATTTTTTGTCTGTGTATTCATATGTCAAATTCACATTTCTTGAAGTTTTATAGCTTTATTTTATATCCTTTAATACCCTCTTCATTTTTTTCAGAGTTTTACTGTGTATTCTTCATTTTTTATTAATTTATTTTTTAAATTAGTTTTAGAAGAAAGCGGCCTAGTTCTCCCCCCCGCCCACTTAAAATTCCTATTAATAGATTTTAAACAAGTATGTTCAGTTTGTAGATAATTTTGGGAAGATTTACACCTTTATAGCACTAAATTTTCCTATCCAAGAACAGGTATATTTTTCAATTGTTCAAGTCTTTTATTTTTCACAGTAGCACTGTAAAATTGTCTTCAACTAAATCTTGCCAATTTCTTCTTAAATTCATTCTAGTTATTTCATCTGCTTTTGTTGCACCTGGATACAGGGATCTTTTCTTTCATTATATTTTTGATTGTTTATACATAGGAAGGCAAGAGATTTTTTAAAATGTAACTTTAAGTTATAGACATTTCTGTTTCCTTTTCTCTGAACTCTACCCATTTACCTGGCCACCTTTCATGATTTCTCAAGTTATTTACAAATCGGTATTTTTTAAATCAATTTTTTATTGTGGCAGTGACAGCTCAGAAGAAACTGCTTATATCAGTAATAGTTTAGATTTTAATTGACAGACTTATAATCTTAAAGGGGTTCTTTTTAAAATAAGATAATTCAATATCCAACAGTGGCCAAAGTAGCACACTGATCCCAAGAATTATTTAATTTAGTATTTGTACCTTACTATATAGTCAGCTTATCAAAGGAGAGATAAAGATATAAATATTTAGGGGATCAAAATTTTATCGACTTTTTTTATAGGTATATAACTACAAATATTTGATGGATTGATGGTGATTAAGTGTTTTGAAAAAATCTAGTCAGATCAATAATAAAATATATTGAAATCCATCATCAAATCCTATGGTTTTATCTTCAGAACAGAGGATCATGATCTTTCTTCATTTCTCCATCTCACACTCCTACTCCTGACCCCCAAGCCAGCCACCATCATCTGGCCCCTTGGTCCACTACAATGGCCAAATGGCTTCAATGGTCTTCCTATGTCTGCTTATGCCTCATATCACACTCCAGTCTCCAGTTACTCTCTCCCTTTGGTCAGCTATGTCTAGTCACATGGGCTTTCTAGCAATTTCTAACATTTAACAAATTGTCTCCCTCACAGGGTCGCTGCCTGCAAAACTTACTGAGGCTAAGAACTTCTCGTCCTTCACGTACGCTTAATGCTACCACTGCAGACACACCTTCCATGACTCAGCTGTCCAAAGGTGGCCTCTCCAATTCTTTCTATCACAGCACCCCCTTCACTTCATTACTCACAAATCTGAGAATTTAGTAGTTATTGATCATTTATTATTTGACTCTCTACTAGGTCAGGGACCGTACTTGCTTATTATCCACCACTGTATCCCTGGTGCCTGGCATAGCATAATGAATATGCATAGTGAGCTTTAATTAATATTTATTAAAAGAATAAGCAGAAGGAAGAGCAGAAGGGAGACGTACCTCAAAAATTTCAAATCCAGCAATATCTAGGATTCCAATGAAAGATGCTCCCTGACGTTTGGTCCTATCCAGAGCTTTATTGATACGGTGTACGAGCCAACGAAAGAGCCGCTCATAGGTAGCTTTTGCCAATGCTTCTACTGCAAAATCTGCCTATAATTACACAACACAAAACTTTTATTCTGGGAATGATCTTAACAAATAGCTGTTACGTGGAATTTAATGTTCCACGGCACTCAAAAAAAAAAAGGAAATAGCATTTACTGCTTAGTCAGGTCTCAACTTTATACATCAACAAAGGGTGTTAGTACAATTAAATGTAAATTGGAGATAACTGATTTAGAAGAAGGGCGAAGATGCCCAGTAAAAACAACCCCCTCCAAATGCCCCTGGGGTTCTGCACAGCAGATCTGCCCAGAGCCTTAGCAGAGTCCACCACAAAATGGGTGAATCTGACTCCCATATACTTGTTGCTGTGCCACCCACATAGGGATAAGGGAGCAGCGTACCCCACTGCTGGGCAGGCTCCCAAAGTACAATCTATCTACCTGGGGAAAACTCAAGGTGATATTTCAAATTTCCTTTTCCAAAAAAGTCATTTTTAAAATTTTTCTAAAAAAAAATATACCAAAAAAAAAAAAAAGTCCTCAATTAGTACCAAGAAACATCTATATCATAGAGCTTTGACTGACTCCGTTTGTAACATGCCCATCAAAGGTCTTATGACCATGGTTTATCATTCAAACAAATGCATAATAATTAATGATAAGCGTACTTGTTCTTTGGTCTGGGCTTTCTGCACGTAGTCTCGGCCAACCTTGATCCGCGGGGTAAGGATAGCCCGAGTAAACTCCATCACATTCATCCCAAGAAGATGGCAGAGCTTCTGTGCAACTAGAGTATAAAAAGTCTCCTAAATACTAGACTCCTACTTATGATCTAGCCACAATATATTCAATAAACACTTAAAAAATTAATAATCATTAAATCGTATTAAGGAATAAACTAAAGAAAAGTCTTAAAATTAGACAAGTTTTAGGTCTGTTGAAAAATATCTTTATCCTTTCAAATTAACAACACCCATCCTTAGGCTGTAAGAGTTGGTTAGCCAGCAATTACTTATTCTGGGTAGTTTAATGCAAGTTACTGAGTCTTAGAACACACAGAACAAGAAAAATAGTGTTTTCAATAGTTTAAACGGTCATGTAACAAAGATAACTGGTCTTGCTCATGTAATGATACCAGTAATATTTTAGTAGCCAAGAAATCTACAAGCTTTTTAGAAGTAATTATTTGATTATATGGCTAACATGAAGCACTCAATAAATAGCTTCTACTTTTGTTATAGTTGATTTTCATCAGTGTTAGGGCACTTGCTTCAATAGAAGATCTCTGTCTAATACCTCCGGGGTCCAGCAAGTGTATAAATTATTAGAATTAATTTTGAATTGTTAAAATAACAATAAACTTCTCTAAGGGTAAGCATATTTTGAATTATATTAGAAGTATAACCTACCTAAGTTCTTATTTCAAAGGCCTGCATCCCACCACCCTGACCCAAGCTAACAGTTGGCGAGCCATCAGGAGCCCTGTCTGGGCAAGGCAGGCTGTGCCTCACGAGAACGTCCTTTGTATTGGGTCTCTTCTCACTGGCTTTTACCAACTGCTCTGCCTCAATTGCTAGGTCCTGGCTCCTTTTAGTTAATCTATGAATGCATGTGTGTATGTATTAGATGGGAAGTTAAAAAAATACAAAGAAGCACAAAAGCAAATTGCCCATATTCTTTTGCTCTGTATCATGATAAATATCATTTTAGCAGCTAAAAATTTACTTCATAGTGTGGTTAGATCTTGGCTTACTTCGTTCTATTGGATATTTTAAGGTTGCTCCCTTTTTTGCCATTAAATTGTTGAAGCATACATCTTTCTGCATGACACATGTTCTTCTGTCCACCTCTTACTCCCTTTCCTGAGACTATCTACTTCAAAGGGCCAGGCTTAGTGAAAACGTTCCAGAAGTAAAATAAAACACAATCATTAACTAAAGTCTAGGAAATAGAAAATTTACTGGTCATCTAAGCCATGGCAGGTACAACTTTGGTTTTATGATATTACTATAAAGAAATGTGGTTAAATGTTTAAACAGACATATTGGAACTTATTCATCTTATGGAGAGCTGGCACCTTGGGTGGCTAAACACTGCAGGGCTGAAAAGTGCTGTTCAAAGAAGACTAAATCCGAACTGATGACATTGATTTTTTGACAGGGGGTGGGTAGAAACAGGGCAGAAAGAATGCAGGAAGGGAACAGAATGGAAGAGATGGGGGTGGGTGTGAACAAAATTGAAGTACATATTTTTCTACAGTTCTGCCTTTTAGAATCATTTATATGTTTCATACACTCAAAAAGCAAAAAAGGATGGTGATGGTGGGGAGGGGTACCCAAAATGCAATATAAACAAATAAATGAAGCTCCCTACGTTACAAACGAAAACAGCCACACAAAGGCAGGAGGGAGGAGTAAAACAGTATTTTTACTATACACGCTAATGCTAAAGAACTGTACACAAATATTGTACACATAATTAGCAGGTTTGTTTTCTGAGGGGTATGGGTAAATAATTCTGAACTTATTTTTTGTGTATTCTAGGACTGAACAAACAAGCAAATATAATATAGATAATAAGAACCAGATTTCTTACTGTCAGAGAAAGGAGTTTCAAATAAAGAAAAGGTGATGGCTAGAATAAACTTCGCAGTATTAGATCAAAATTGGAGGTACCAGTATAAATCCATGGTTTTTAATACACATACATAAAAATAACAATAGGAGTGTGAGTGTGTGTGTGTGTGTTTCCTTGCTCTTTCCTTGCTCTGAGAGGAGTTAAAAACGAGACCCTAGTACCACCAAACACAACCAGCACCCAGATACTGGAAGCTAAATGCCATTCTTCAGTATAAAGAAACTGTAGAATGGGCAGTTCTAGGACTGGGACTAGGAAAATACAAAGTGAGTCTGGAATGTTTTATGGTACCATAAACTCAGAAATTGCTTTCAAAAAAAAAAAGATAGAGTCATGTCAAAATAACCTAGGATCTAATCTGAAGGGGCTCTAACTCCTAATGGCCAAATCAAGGACAAGAATAAATAATGATAGAATGGATTATAAACTCATCGAATTATTTAAATAAGAGTCCATGTGTGTTTATACTGATATAATTGAATTAATGTAAAAGTGAAAACTCTTCCTTACGGCAGAATTCCAGGGAATAGATATAAAAGAATGATATAAATAGAAAATCACCACTTGACATACACCACAAGCAATACTTGTTTCAGGTAAGAATCATCAATGGATGGTAAAACTAGTAGGTCAAAGAGTCTGATGAGAAACAGGATTTATTTCCTTAGTCTTACTCCCGTCCTCCTCCAAATACTTATTACAAAGAGATAACAGTACTATGATAGTGGAGAAACCTGGTAGACACTACCTTAACCAAGTGATCAAAGTTAACGTCAACGATTATGAGACGAGTTGACATATAAGCATCCTGATACGAGGCACCAGGAAGGACACAACATCAATTCTATGATAGTCTTACCAAAAATGCATAACCTGAATATAATTGGGAAGAAACATCAGACAAACCCAAACCGAGAGACATTTTCCACAATAACTGGCCAGTATACTTCAAAAGTGTCACAGCCACGAAAGACAAAGTCAGGGCCGATATTACTGGCAAGGTAAAAATTGGTCAGAAGTCAGCAGCTGTGGCTCCTTTTCTATTAGCTGTGCGGTCTCCGCAGCTTATGTCTCCTCCTGTCCCCCACAGTTCCTAATATCCCCTACCCCCAGTGCTACAGCAGAGTCTCTAGTGCCACTTTTGGTCCTACATGTATCCTCTTCCCTCATTTATGAAATCAGATTGGCCCTTATGTAGGCACGTAGGGCTGCCACTCTACTCTTGAAAGTCGCACGGAAATGTTCACAAGTGCTTTTTACGTTTGCACTGAATCTCGTTCTTAGAGAATACTACAAACCATCTAAATAGAAAGAAGATCAGCATCATCAGTTTACCTGTATTTTCCGGCATAGAAGCTTGATCAGTGTTTCGCTCCTTTTTGAAAGAAATATTTCCAAACTGAAGCACTGAAGATACTACTTTAAGCATTGCTTTATATTGACATGAAAAGAAAAAAAATTAATAAAAAGATTGCATCAAAACACAGCAGAGACATATTCTAATTTATTTTGTGCTAAAAATTAGCTGCACAAAACTTTTTAGTTAAGATACATCTCAGGATTTCATAAAATGAAGAGCAGTTCTCATTAGTTTCTCAATCATTTTCTAGTTTAGGTTATTTACTCTCAATTTATGTCTTATTTAAGTGGTTATCGGAATCTTAGTGAAATCCCACATACACAGAATCTCTTCATGAGAGAAGCCCATTATATGCATCGCTTCCATTGTCTCCTGAAAGTTATCTTTGTCTTGCTGTCCCGGAATGGGAATATAGCCATTGGAGAGAAATCTGTAGTTATTAAATCCTTCAAGGAGCAAATCGGCTAAAAGAAAACAGAATGGAATACAACTTAATAAACATGCAGCAACAGGCTAAAGCACACCCACATTCAGACTGGACTGTAACCCCGAGAGAACAGTGGCTCACCATCCAACCCATCACCACCATACACTTTTCACCCCCATACTTTCTCTTTCTTTATATGTTCACGTTAAATACACAAACACATAGTTTTCTATCATCTGTATCAAGGAAGGAAAACGAGGACGTAAACTGCAAGTATCTCAACTGAAGTTTTGGGGACAGTGGCTTATAATATATTTGAAGTTGGATAGTGGGGAAATGATGTAACTTTTCCAGAGAACTAAACCTTATTGTTCTCAGATTGAAATACTTTAGCCATCTTTCGAGGAAAAGCTTTTAAACAGATAATTCTGGGTCCCTATGTTAGCAAGTAGTTTATAGCAAACACTGTGGAGTCAATATGAAGACTACATGAACATAAGATAAAGACTCTGAAGTAGAAGGTGTAGAGGATGGACCAGGCAAGTCCAGCAGAGACATATTCTAATTTATTTTGTGCTAAAAATTAGCTGCACAAAACTTTTTAGTTAAGATACATCTCAGGATTTCATAAAATGAAGAGCGGTTCTCATTAGTCCAGTCAACGACCTGAAACTCTTTCCCCAAGCCAGTGTGTTTAGCAATGAATTTGCTTTTGAGAGTGATATGCAATATATATTATGACAGAATATTATAATGGATACTCCCATCGCCCACTTGTACTTTAGGGGCCATGAATTAGAGAAACTTAACTTACTCTACCAATAAATGTGATCTTTGGGAGCAGAAGAATGTTTCTCAGGAGGGATCAAAATAGATATGTATCTCTTTAAGAGATGTGATCATAATGCTTCCAGCTTTCATTGTAATGCTCTTCTACAGAGAATTTCTGCTGATTACTTCTATCCCTCAATTCTTATCTACATCACATTTAACTTCTCCTGGGTAGTGATTGCTTTCTTTTTCTGTATCTTTCTTTTAACACTTTGATATTATTTTTTTTGTCATTATTATTGCAGAATTATCACCAGTTGTTAAAGCCTGAGGGTTTTCTTCTCTTTAGCATCATGTACTGCATAATCTTGAATTTTTTGCCTCTTCTTGGCTCTATTTATTTATTGCTTTTTTTCCCCTTGTAGGTCTTTTTCTAATTAATTTCTGGGTTCAGTGCTTTCACAGATGTCTCTGGTTAGCAAAAACCTACACCTCTGATGAAAAAAGTATTACTGTGCCTGTATCTACTACGACATCTAGGTAATATATATAGATATCATACAGAAGGAGCATTGAATTTGAGACTCAGAAGAAATCAGAAAGTGGTGCATCTTCTCTCACTCATATACTTTTGACTCAGCAAATTTCTGACCCAGAACAGAACTATACATTTTACCCTGACTAATCCCAAGCTTCCAGTTCTTGTATTCATGATTAAAAAAAAAAAAAAAGAAAGAAAAAGAAAGGAAAATCCATTATAGGCTCTTTCTAGTACTAGAAGAAGCATAACATACATATTCAGCTGTAAATCTAGGAATAAAAATATTTATTCAACTTAATTTTATTAAGTAAATTTATTTCTTTTCACTTTTATATTTATAAATGTTGAAACAGAACTTTATAAAAATGCATTTGTCTTCTAATTTTAAAAGTTTTTTAAAAGAAAAGAAACAAAAAGACCAGATAATATAACACTACCCATATACCTGCCACTTATATCCCAAGACATGGAAGTTCAATTTTGTTTTCATAATTTAACCAGCTAGAATTTTGGTGTGTATGTATGAAATGTCTTTCTCTCTTTCAAAAAACTTTAATATTAAAAAAGATACCCAAATAAATATGAAATAGTAAAAAACTTTGTAACTTACACTTTAGGTGTTCTCCTGCTCCAGATAACAACTGGTAAAAGATATGAAAAGTACGCTCATCTTTTGCTTGACGAACAGCACGAGATTTTTCCAGAAGGTCTGAGCAAAGATGGTTAAGGATTAAATTGAAAAGGTGGCCCTCTTTCCATGTCTATACAAATTTAATTCATAAGCGTTTTATCTTTCTGAAAAATATCAACTATCCTGCAATTAACCATTCTAAACTGTTAAACTTTGTAAGTGAAAAAAGAAAATATGCTCAACTTATGTTTCTCACTAATTTGCCAGATTCACTGGGCTGGGAGGGATCAGAGTGCTGCCCTCACCCCACTCCAGCCTACCCTACTTCCGATTTGGATTATATCCAAAGAACATAGCACTACATAAGGAACTGTAAGAATCTATGAAAAATGAAATTGAATTGTTTAAGGCAGGAAAAGCCTTTGAATATCAGATTACCACAATTTTACAAATAAGGGCACCAAGACACAAAGAAATTACTTCAAATAACAAAGCTGATAAATGGGAGAGCTAGGAATCAAAACTTGATTGGTCTCCAATATGTATGTGCTTAACCACTGTGCTACCCATGGGAGACCCCCTTTATTGAAGGCCTCATATAAGTAAGTGGTGCTAGCCACTTGACATCTATCATCTCATGTAAATTTTCTAAATAATGCCTTGAGATAGCTATGACTAGATGAACCACTGACCTTCCCTTCACTTCTCTGGAGACCACTGCTACCTACTCTGCCTGGGCTTCCCATGGGGCAAGCAGCTCAGTTCCCAGTCAGCTCCTGTGTTCAAAGCACTGCGCACCTGCCTGTGTACTTGGAGCACAGATCCGAGAGCTGTTTGGGTTCTCTGTCCACTGTGTCTTGCTACTTCTGGTGTGTCTCTGAGTCGACAGTCACACTGGCCTAGGTCTCACTGCTTTGGAAGACGATTGACACTTTCGAAATAAACCTTCCCTGGGGCCATCAACTGAATAATTTTTGTATGAGTCATATAGCTTAAATTTTAAATCACACTATCCCAAATGCATCCTTCACATTTAATGAAAAATACATTCATATGACTAGCAGACCAATATTGAGAAACTCTAGATCTAGTCTCTTCAAGTGTTCGTGTTTTCTGGCTCTGAGTGTATTTAGAGACACAAAATACAGTTTAACAGGAAATTTTGATCTATCCTTTACTTGTGGGATAGAAACAACATATTTCTATCACTGGATATTATTGTAACAAGTATCAGAGAATTGTCATCTGAGTTGCCTTCCTAATTGGCACACTATCGATTCAGAATCATCTTTATTTTATTACCTCTCTACTCAAATTAATTCTATATAGACCTATCATTTCCTAAGGCCATTTTATGCATGTGATATTTCTTAAGACTATTCCATGTATTTGACATTTTTTCCTCTAGTTTTGTTCTGCTTAATATTAACTAAAATTACTTTAACTCTGTATTTTCGATGGGTACATGCTCACCCTACGAGTATCCAAAGTAGATGGTAAAAAATAGGCTACCACGACAATAACCGAAGAGTAGTTCAATATAACAGTATTCACCTAAAGGTCCTCATACTAGACAAACATTTCCTGGGCTGATGTACAAGTAATCCTCACCTCAGTGGGACTCTCCACTTCTCAGCCATGTGAACAGGTTATGACCTGGTATTATAAACAAACAACAACAACAAAACACCACTTTGGAGTTAATATTCAGTAGTTGAAAGTATTTGACCAAGTCAACAATCTCTCTGGGCTTAAGTTTTATCATCTTGATTATGAGAGTGATATCACAAAGGATTGTCTTGAAGCTGTAGGAAGATTAAATGCTTCTTTATTTTGGAATACGCTATTATGAAAAAGGATACATGTTTCGATGTTGGCCCCAACAATATAGCCAGTTACATCAAAGTTAATCCGAATAAACTTGCCCTGAAAATAAAGAGAAAATTGAAAATAAAGACATAGAGGATCTGAACACTATCACAAAATAATAAGTCAATGTTCCCTGCCAAGTATCCGTGAATTTGTTATAAAAATGGATCTTAAATACTGCCTCAAATAAAAAGAAAGAAAAAAAGCCTTAATAAACTCCAAAACAGTAGCAATAAGATAGGCTACCTTCACGAACTGAACATAACAAAAATGAAACCCTAATCGTTTAGAACTTTTAAAAAACTATTCTAAATAATCTGAGATATGGGAGATTTTAATAGCATTAAAGTGACAATACAACCAGCCCTATAATGGTAGATTTGAAAAACTGAATAATATAGATGATTTCCTAGGAAAATAGAAATTCGTTCAAGAAAAAAAATAAGGGCAAATTTGAACAGACTATAATCATAAAAAATAATGAAATAGTTTTATAAATTCCTATGGAATATTTAGTTGCCTTACTATATAACTGTTTTAGGGAAACAGAAAACGGTGATTATTTCAAAATTAATTTTATAAAATTATTATGATACTGAATACCCAAACAGGTAAAGATATCGTTAAAAAAATAAGTGAATATCTTACTCATGAATATAGGTATAAAAGGCCAAATTAAACCCTTTGCAAAACAAAGAAACATAACAATGATCAAGAATGGTTTCTTCCATGACAGTGAAGGACTGATCACACTATTATTCATCACATGAATAGTTAAGGGACTGGAGGGCTTTCTTTGTGGAAATGGACAATAAAATCCTAAAATTTATAGAGAACTGAAAATGACCTAGAATAATCACAACAATTTTTAGAAAGAGAATCAGAGCTCAAGGACTACACTACTCAATTTCAAGAAAGCTACAAATTTATTAAGACAGTGTGGTATTGGTATAAGGATAGAGATTACAGATCAATGGAACAGAATAGAGTCCAGAAATAGACAATGCATGTACAGTCAAGTCATCTTTACTGAAGGTGCCAAGGTAATTTAATAGGGAAAGGACCTATTTTTTTTTCCAACAAATGGTGCTTGAAAATATGTAAAATGAACCAAAAAGAACCTAGACCCTTAACTCATACCACACACCAAAATTAACTCAAAGTAGATCACAGACCTAAGTGTATGGGTTAAAACTATAAAACTTCTAAAAGAAATAGAGAAAAATCTTTATGACCTTAAATTAAACAAAGATTTCTTAGATAGAATGCAAAAAGCATGAACCAGAAAAATAAAAAGTGATGAGCTGGATTTTGTCAAGATTTAAAACTGCCATTCTTCAAAAGACACTGTAAAGAAAGTAAAAAGAAAAACCTCAGACTGGCAGGGAATATTTGCAAAACATTATCAGATAAAGGACTTGGTCCCAGAATATATAAAGAACTCTTACAACTTGATAACAAGACAACCCCAAAAAACTGGATAAAAGATTTAAACAGATATTTCATCAAAGATATGTAAATGGTCAATAAGTATATAAAAAGATGCTCATTATTATTAGTTATTAGGGAAATGCAAATCAAAATGGACACAATGAGATACTACTGAATACCCCAAGAATGGCTAAATTTTTTAAGAAAGACCAGCAAGGATATATAATAACTAGAACTCTCATACAACCCTAGTAAGAATGCAAAATGGTACAGCCACTTTGGAAAACAACTTGTTAGTTTCTTATAAAATTAAACATAAGTTACCATATGCCCCAGCAATTTCACTCTTAAGTAGTTACCCAAGAGAAATGAAAGCATGTGTCCACACAAAAACTTGCACATGAACATTCATAGCCATTTTATTATTAATGGCCCTCAATGGAAACAACCCAAATGTCCATCAAGTGGTGAATGGATAAAGAAGTCATGGTATATTCACACAATGAAATACTCAGCAATAAAAAGGAACAAACCAACGATATACCCAACGACCTGGATGGATCTAAAAAGCATTATGCTATATGAAAGAAGCTAGACATAAAACACTACATACTATATGATTCCATTATGTTGACATTCTAAAGAAAACAAAACTGATCAGTGGTTATCAGGGTTAGGAATAGAAGGAGGGAATTTACTAAACAAAGGTAAAAGAAAACTTTCTGGAGTAATGGAAATATTCTCTCTCTGGACCGACCCCAGTGCTAGTTATACTACTATATACATTTGTCTAAACTCATCGAACTGTACACTTAAAAAGAGTGAATTTTATTGTATACAAAATATAAATCAATAAACCTAATATAAAAAAATCCCTTCACCATTTCCAAAATGTCCTTCTAACTCTGCCCCACCAAAATGTAAATATTCTATTTTACATTATCGAAAAGCCTTGCTCTGCACAGAAAATGCACGGCTGGTTTGACACACCTAAGGTATCATGCCATCATAACAGACATTCCATTAAGAGTCTGCTTCAGATGCCACTAAACTCTGAAGTGTTCAAAAGGGAGGTGGTAAATACGATTACTGTAGGAAGCAAAGGCATTTTGTGACAAATAGCCTCTTACCACCTCTCACACAGGCATGTATACAAAGTCACTCACTCTACATAACAAATTATCAAAACAATGGCTAAACCAAAGAAATCTCTAGACATGAGTCTAACATCTATAGCTGAGTGTATGTAGACAATGGAATAGAATATATGAAGATGGAACATCCCTGGGAAATTAGGATAGTGTCAGTCACCAATACCTGTCACGCCCTCTAGTCTAAAAGTTGATCTTATACCACCCAAACTTAATGAGATAACCATTTAAATTCCATCCAGACAATGCAAATCCATCTTTAAGAGGCTGCTTAATGACTAGTAGTGAGAATTTGGCATTTTTCTTCTACAGTCACAAAACCAAAATGACGATTTGCTTGTTTGGCTAGTTTTGTTTTATGAGAGGGAGGGAAAGTTTTGTTTGCATTTTTTTCTTACATGGGAGAATAATTTTCCCTCCTTGAGATAGGCTCTTATAATGTCATCTATGTATGACTTTTATACAAATAACCACTTTACACAAATAACACATTTATGGCATTGAGAGTATGGACCCAATGCCCCCCAAACGCAGGTAGAACTGTGAGGCTGTGCTCTCTCAACACTTGAATAACAACGTGGTACAGACACTTCCAAAGGACTAAAACGTGGTATGGGAACACGGAAGAGGGCTTCACAGAAAGACTGCCTTTAGAACCTAGTAGTCTTACAGTTTATCAAGTATATTAGTTTGCTTTTAGCTAAATGGCAATTTAAAGGGAGGTTCTGTGCTTGTTTATTTCTAAGTTCTCTTAAAACTACTACAAAGAGTAGTAGTCCTTGATACACTGCAATCTGATTTCAACCTCTAAGTTGTTAGGGAAAACTCCATTATTTTCAAGAGATACAACATTCTAGACTAATGGCTATTCAATGTGGCACCTTTATTCTCATCTGCCAACAGGTTCTTACTATTGTACTTGCATTGTCAGAATGCAATGCTTGAAGAACATTTAAAACCTTTGACAGCTCATAATTTTGTTAAACAGAGGAAGGACTTTTGCTCTATAATTGTAAAACATTTTCATTATTAGATTTACAAACACCAATTAGAATGGTCAATCCAATGAATTTCTTCATTTCTACATCATCTATTTCCTTCCAGTAACTTTCATACACACATCTGCCTTCGGCATTTGTCCTCTTACAAACCATACCAGATAAACTGTGGTAGGCAAACAACACACAAGATGAAGGAATACTGTTACAAGTCCATTTAGCAAAAGATGGTCCAGATACTTGTTGCAAAATACTGAGTAAGAAAGTCCTTCCTACTGAATAACTAACTGGATGCCAATGCCACGTTTCCTTCCTGTCCTTAGAAACAGATTCTTCTTGAGTTTGAGAAAATTCTAGGCTGTCATCATGTGAGACTTCACTTACAAAATCAATTTCACTGTCATCATTAGAGTCTGTAGTGCTAACTCTGTCTCTTGCATTCATCTTCAGACTCATCTAATATTTTCCTCTATTATTTTTCTTCTCTTTGCCATTATAGGTAGAAAATGAAAACTTCTGACTTTTCAACTATGTTCACTGAAAGCTAAAAGCAGACTACAAAGATGGTGTCTCTAGTCTTCTTACATACCTTCTTGAAGGATGGTGCAATACTTTGGGCAATACAATAAGCAAACTAAAGAGTGATGCAATCGTCACTATTGTAGCATCCTTCTAGGCAATTCCATTATTCTTATTATTTTAGTCTTTTTTTAAACATCTTTGGGAATAATTGATAGGCAATGATGAACCAATTCCTAGGATGATGAAAGAGCAAAATGTTTCAAGATATAAAAAAAATGATCACTAATACTCCATAATACATCTTCAGATTTATAAAATGGTCCAATGGACTCATTGGTAATTATAAGAGAGAATGAGTTTAATTCTACTTTAAAAATAAGTAAATTTTGTCTCTGTTCTTTGGAAGACCCTAAGAAAGAATAAAGTTCAAAAATTATTAGTACTTACGAATAGTTGGAATTGCTCAAAACAAAACAAAACAAAACAAAACAAAATAAAAAAACCCAACAACTCAAAAACTAAAATCTGGTCCCAACATTATATTGAGGGTTAAAATTCTTTATAAGTTTTAAACAGCTGTATTAGCTATATAATACCTCATTGAGTTAATAAAAAATTGCTATTTTAAGACAGTAGTCAAAAGACAATGTTATTACTTCAAAGCTGCGAAGCATACATTGCCAATGAACATAACTGTTCAACGAAATACTTTCTCAAACTTCTCATTTAAACATTGCAAAAAGGTTAATCAAAATCATATGGTATCACCTAATTCTTATTGAAAAAATATTTCACTTAAAAAAATTCATTACATAGAAATGCAAACTTTCAGACTTCAACGTCTGTTGAATTTCTTGATTAGGTATATATTGACATGCTGTTTAAGCTTTCAACTTCTTATACTACTTTCTATTCCTTTCCTTTACCACCCCAAATTAGAAGTTCAAAATTCATTAAACAAAATAAATTCTTTAATTGGGAAATAAAATAAAGTTATTATATTGATACATTTGAACTTTAATAACTTTAAAATACAAAACTGAACATTTCATATATAGTGAATTTATGTTTTTCCCTTACTTCATGGTAAATAGGAAAGGAAGTCAGATTCAAAAGAGAAATAGAAGAAATGAAAGTTTTGGCTCTCTGAACAGGTAACCTAAAACAAAATGTCTCAAAATAATTTAGACATATGTTCATTTACTTGAATAAACAAAGTCATCAATGTACATCTAATTTCCCCATCAGTTCCCTAGCCAAATCAATTCCCTAGCCCTTTTACAACTGGTGTCCATAGTTGTTCTAGCCATTACAGCTAGTATCAGAGAAATATCTTTTGGCCAAACGAAAATGGTCAGGCAAAGAGTAATGACATGAGGAAAGAGATGGGGCAGTAGAAGCCTGCAATGTGGGGAGGATATAGTGTGGATCAGGGTGTCCCTCCAAGCCTTCCCCCACCCCAACTCCTGCTTCTTCTATACATACCCAAAAGAAACTAGTATCTCTGAAAACAACAGTCACTAATAAATCTTGGTTATAATTATAAGCCAGAGTTCTAGAATTGATTCTATTTTGAAAACGCTTTAACAAAACAAAAACACAAAGTTGAAAATTATCAACTCTGTGCTAAGCAACATTTACATTTAGCTATATTGAGAGCATTTTGACAACAACATGACAAAGTAAAATTTCAGAACCAAAAAGAAATACTTTGCAGAATATCCCCAAACAGTCTAGGATTTATATATTCCCCTTAATGTTGGATATCCTGACAAATTAGGTAAGAAGCAGGCCATGGGATATGAAATTACTTCAGTCAGGGGGGTACAGAAGGAGAAGGAATAAAATCTATATGTTAAAAAGCCTTTTCCTCACATATATAATAAATACTCTTTGAGAATTAAGATTTTTATTAAAATAAAAATCTAAAGTATAAAACAAGTAAAGAGTTTTACTTTCAAGTAGGTCCTCTAATCTTATAAACATTATGTGAAGAAACTTGTAGTGAAAATGCCAACTCTAAATTTGATTTCCACACAGGTCAGATTACAGTACTCAGAACATTCAACCGGAATTTCACCAATAAAAACAAAGAAAAAGAGAAAAATATGACAAGTACATTATGTATGAATTATAGAGTACGTATTTTGACGTCATACGTACATTGAGTACCAATCCAAGAACAACTGAGACAACATACTTCCTGCAAGAGTTCTGGACAGCAAAGACAATTTGAATCCTCTCTCTTAGGTAAAATAGAAATTAAGAATTTCATTTAGAAGGTGCAAGAGCACAACGTGGACATTTTAATACTGTCATGAAAATAGTAAGAAAATCAGCTTATTTAAACAATTTTATTCCTTCTTAATCGGCACCGATTTTTTTGAACTTTTTCTTGGTGCTTGTAGATTATCTGTAATAATTAAACCTAGATTGTTAGACACTTACTACAGGGGCAACGCAGGTTTGTTTCATGCTCTGAAAATATTTTTCCCCTTCCTCATTTGGTATTTAAAGTTGTCATAAAATCTGTAATTTACTTTAAAACACGCCAACATAGTGTGCTATGTATGTGTGTTTACTCCAGTAAAAATCTCTACTTTAGAGGCAACTAGTTACCCTAAATGGGAAAACCCACTCTAGGAGTAATTAGCTAAGATTAACTCAAAGGCCAGATGGCTATTTTAAATGCTTCAGCTATCTTAATCTCCAAACTGCACCAGAAGCTCTGTTAATTAGTAAAATGAGCTTTCATGTTAACTAGGTAGCCTTGCTACTTAGTATAATGGATACTAGAAATTCCTGGAGTAAAGTGAGTGGCACTTAGAGACATAGACTGGTTGGAAATAGACAGACATCCCCTGACTCTGGTGTGAACAAGGTGTTAAGATTTTAGAAAGGCTGGCCGTAGTGTTGGGAAGGCTTCCTAGGGCTCGATTCTAAAATGACTGTGTACAGCCACTGATTCAGAAGATGCTGGTTGCCTGGTACAGACTGTCTCCGTCTCAGTAAATCTTTAGGGAAAGGTTAGGTGAGAATACTAAAGACTGACAGAGCAGGAACTGCATTCGATTTACTTACAAAACTGTTGTTAGAGTCTGCTTGCTAATAAATATATGTGAGGGTATAGAATTCTGGCTTGCTTTCATTGCAATCTGGTAGCTAAGCAATAGTGAGGATACCTAGAGCCTTTATCTAGTTGTAACAACTAGAGGCTAATTATCTAGCAAGAAGCACATAAACTTGGGAATTGCCAAACTGTTTGCTTAAATAAGGTTGCAAAAAAAAAAAATTTTGTGCAAATACAGAAAATGAGTCCTACTAAAACTTTCTGAGGGAAGATGTATCTGCTGATACAATCATTTTGAAATTGAAGTCCCTGTTTTTAAAGTTTCATTACAAGAGATTCATTTTACATAAAATCTCCTCCATCTGGAATGCATTTTACTTCTCTATAAACAGAACTGGAGTAACTGTGAACGATTATTTTCATAAGGGTAATGCTCTCCTAAAGAATCTCCTTTAATACAAACCATATGTTAGCATCTTTGAAAGAAAAGATATTCTTCAGGAAATTACTTGTCTATATCAGATCAAAGAAATGGAAACAAATGGATTCTAAAGCTTGTGGAGTTTACAGTTTCAAATATTTCCATTGCAAGCACGTGGCCTGTAAATACTGACTACATGAAATTCCACTGTACACCCAACTCGTTTTTTAATATCGCATTACTCTCCCAGTATGGGGTACAACACCAATCCCAAGCCAAGGCCTGGCCTGTCCACGAAGCCACCGCCTCCCACATATCTTCTGCCCATGATTCTAAAACTGGGTCACACATATTCGCACAGGGTCTAGTACATGTACTACATTCCCTGAGCTCAACTGTACATTATGTCATGTTGTTGAAAATATATTAGAGATAAAACCTAAACGAAGGTGAGCTCTATGATGCTAGGAAGTTTGGTTTTGTCCACTGATATATTCCCAGGGTTTAGAAGAGGTCTAGCACTTAGCGGGCAACCATCTTTTAACTAAATACATCCCATAAATACACTTATGTTACTACATGTAAGAGGCACAGTGCCAGGAACTAAGGATCCAGAGAACAACTCAGACAAGGTCTCTACTGTCGGAGATCTTACATTCTAACAGAAGAGACCATGAACAAGCAGAGAAATTTACTACAGATTGTGACAAGAGCTATAAGGGAAATCGATAGGACACTGTGATAGTAATAGAGGAAATTCATCAGATAGAGTTTTAGACTAAGTGAGTGTTTAAGAGGGAGAAGGAGAAATGTGGACAAATTTGAAATACATTCTGGAAATGTAACAAATAGGATTTATTCCATGAGAAAAAGGCTGAATCAAGGATGATTCCTAGATATTTTGTTTTTCTAGGTTTTTGTTGTTTTTATTTTATTTTATGCTTAAGTAACTGGATGATTTTGATGGTACCATATGTTGACATTAGACCTAAGAAACAAATTTTGGATGGAAAAGATAAAGTTCTATCTGGAATATGTTAAATTTAAGAAATCTATTAGACATCCAAATAGAACAACTAAGCAGCACAGTGCCTGGCAAAGAATATGTGCTTAATAAATGAATTGCATAACAAAAAACCTAAATTATATAAAATTTAATTTAAAAATGAATCTACACTGACTACTGGCTAAACCCCTGAGATTAAAGTATTGGCAACATCCACAGACAACTGCTAAGGGATGTTTTAACTGAACATTAGTCAATGGAACAAATTACTTAACTATTTTTTATGTAACGACTAAAATCAACCACTTTTTACAGTATTGTGTCGTTAATGCCTTATGATAATAGCTAGCTACTAAACTATTTCTTTAAAAAAAGATTATACATATCAATATAAAGTTGACTTTCTAAAAATCAAAGCCCAAAGTCAACAATTTAAACATACATTTGTTTCTTGGTTGAATGCATAGCTATGTCTAAGAACACTGTCTTAATCAAAAATATTTTTTCTAAAATGATGAGCTTTTAACATATTAGACTGAGCATACTTAAAGATTATACAGTACAAGCACTTTGGAAGGTGGAACATCCCATAAATACACTTATGTTACTACATGTAAGAGGCACAGTGCCAGGAACTAAGGATCCAGAGAACAACTCAGCTGAAACATGGTTTGTTCAGAATTTAGATCAGATAGGTGATTCTTGCCAGAATCAATCTTACTAGAAAACAATCTAAGACATTCTTCCTACCAGTAGAGTGTACAAATTCCTACCAGAATTATTTATATCAATCTTTGGAATAGCATGTGTAAATAATAAGCATTAGGAGACTCATGTATAGTAAGTACTTTGCAAATAAATTTCAAAAAGTAATTAATTTAGACTACAATTTAAAGGAACAAGCTAGAGCGGGCTTTCTCAACCTCAACATAACTGATATTTTGGGCTAGATAATTCGTTGCTGTGGGGCCTGTCCTGTAGGATGTTTAGCAGCATCCCTGGCCTCTACCCACCAGATGTCAGATGCACACCACTACGTGACTGCCCTAGCTGAACAAACAAAACGTCTCCAGACACTACCTAATATTCTCCACGGGGCCTCCTATTGAGAACCACTGATCTAGAACAATGCAATTACAGCTTATAACCTATATATGTCAATATGGAAATCTGTCTAATAATTTGTGGTAGCCAATTTCCAAGATGAATTCAGTGATCTCCACCTTCTGTTCTTCACGTCATTATGGAGTCCCCTCTCATACTTTATCAGGGTTGATCTGTTTGACCAGCAGAATATATTAAAGGGATGGTATATTCCAAGTTGGGGTCATAAAAAATACTGTGTGGCTTCTGTATTGCTCTTTCTCGGATTATCTGCTCTGTGGGATGCCAGGTACCATATCAGGAGCAAGCACCTCTATGAAGATGCCTTCAACCCGAGGAACTGAGGCCTCTTGCCAAAAGCTACCTGAGTGAGCTTCATAAAGCCTCCACAGGACTGCAGCTCTAGCCAACGACATCTCATGACAACCTTAGGAGAGAGCCTGAGCCAAAACCACCCACTACACAGAAACTCTGAAATAATAAATGTTTTAAGTCACTAAGTTTTAGGGTAATTTGTTACATAGCAATAGATAGCTAATTCAGAATTGTAATTCTGTCTGACTCAAACACAAAAATCCTTGCAAGTATATTAACCTTTATCACTTAGTAATAGAATCGTTACGTTCTTTATCAAAGGACACAAATGACTGGTTAGCAGCAATTTATCTTTTCTATGTAAAAATGAGAAAAATGGGCCCAAAACTGTTTCTCTTCAATTTAAAGTATGGTTTAGGGGGAGAAAATCAGAACAGACTGGTAACTTGATTTATGTGGTAAAATGAAACATTTTCCACTAAGAAGTTGTTGAAAATCTTCACAGAGATTCACATACCTAAGCTGGTAGCTCAGTGTCTCCTATCCCATGACACAGCCACTAAACATAGGGCTTTCAGTAGGAAGAAGTTAAGATTCAGTTGCGGCTCAGGCTCAATACTGATGATCCATGGAATGACAGAAACTCTATAAACGAAGCTCAGCTTCCCCAGATCTTCTGTAAATCCAAAAATCACAGCCATGCTTCCTACTGTCATAGGCATATTTGTTACCCCACTTTGTACATAAAATGCTAAATTAATTACTAAATAAATGTGGAGTAAGTGAATCTTCAAATTTTACTTATTAAGAATAAACGATATTCCAACCACATAAATCTCTTATATAACTTGGAAGGCTTCTTATACTTCTTATACTTCTTATCTCTGAGGATGCCATGTTCTGAATTGAGTCCGGCCCCCAAAATTCATGTGTAAAATCCTAAACCCTAGTCCCTCAGAACATGACTATATTTGGAGATCAAGTCTTTACAGAGGTTATTAAGTTAAAAAGAAGTCACCAGGGAGGGTCCTAATTCAAAATGACTGGTGTCTTTATAAGAGAAGAAGAGGTCACAGACACACACAGAAGGATGACCATGTGAAGACACAGGGAGAAGATGGTCACCTACAAGCCAAGGAAAGAGGTCTCAGAAGAAACCGGCCTTGTCAATACCTTAATCTCAGACGTCTAGCCTCCAATTGTGTGAAAATTAATTTCTGTGGTTTAAGTGCCCCGCAGTCTGTGGTACTCTGCTATGGCAGCCCTAGCAAACTCATAAGAGGGTTGGTTACCTGGCTATCTTTGTGTTTACCGTGTCCTCTGTGATTCTCAATCTAGTCACTTCCACTGATCACAGAAATCACGTCATCAGAAAATTAGCACGCAGACCATGATTTTACATTCCTTGAATAAAAAAGTATGTCACAATGATACTAGATTCCCCCAAATTATCCATTGAATTGAAGCCTCTCTTATTCTGGCCTTCTTGACTTTTACCAATATTTCTAATGTCAGAAGATGGAGGAAAAAAAAACAGAATTCACTTGAACAATTTAAGCAGAAATAACTCAAATCGAAGACCGTCTCCAAACTGACCATGGAAAGGGTTATTGAATCTTGATGACTATAATCCAGGGCAAAAGACTTACTGAAAGAATGACCATTGTATTGAATATGGGCTCAGAGATGATTTGCCATTTAAGCTGTTGATTCTGAGCAGGTTTGAATGGGGAGGGTGGTGTCTTCATACTAATACTGATTTGGCCCGTCACTTAGGATAACCTCAGGCAAACTGTTAATGTTGGTCAAACTGAGGGAGAAATGAATTAAGAGAGCTGAACAACTGAAGAATTTTTAAACAGCAAATTATTCTGTGACAAATTATTCTGAGGTCCATATCCCATAAAAACAGCAAGGTATGAAAAGGACAATGAACTACATTGAATACCAACTTTATTTGTTGAGCATTTATTATACCCAGTGCTGTGTTAAGCACTAAACATGCATCTAATTTTAGATATCATCCCCCACCAAAGATGAACAAATAAGTTCAGAGAGGTTGTATAATTATCTATCCATACAATAATATAATTATGTGTTCACGTAGAATAAGTATATGATTATAATTATTTTCACATTTTCCATTTTATTGCTTTTTAAAATGTGGCTACTAGGAAATTTTAGGTTACAGGTGACTTGTGTTATATTTCTATTGGACAGTACTGTTCTATACTACATCGATTAGCCTCTTCTGAAAATCTAGAAAGTACTGCATTTAATTAATCATAGTAGACATTTAACTAAAAATCTGAGGAATTAAGTTTCTGATACTTTTCAACTTACAAAACGAGATGAGTTATCATTTTTCACAGTCTTCGCATTTCCAAATGATTCCAGAATTGGATTTGCTTGCAAAAGCTGCCGTTCAAGTTCCCCCTAAAAGACATTACACACACACACACACACACACATACACACACACAAATAAAAGCAGATGTATATTAATCCAATGTCTTTACTTCAGTTCTCAGGGAAAAAAACAAAACAGTACAAAAAAACTGCCTCTTTTCCTCAGTTCTTTCATTTAGTTTGCCATCCAGCAACCTTTGTTGGCTTCTTATTCTTGGTCCTATGAGGCTCTCCTGAAGGAAAAAAATTAGCATCCATAAAGTGATTGCAAGAAGAAAATGTCACATTGATCAGAGAAGATAAATTTAAGGACAAGGCACATAAATTAGACAGAGAATTCTGAAAATAAAACAAAGAAACTGGTTTGCATAAAATGAAATTTAGCGTGATAATTTAAGAACATATTAATACTTATATGTTTTAATTAGTGGTATAAAGATTGCCATTTTCCCAAAGGTTTCACATACTATCTTAATGATGTAGATAAAGCAATGTCCTCATCTTCATGACAAAGATGGAGATGCTACTGACTTCTTGCTCTAATTTAAAAGGCTAAGTATGAGTACTTGATATAAGGTATGCTTTCCCCAGTGTCTTATATGTGCAAATTAGGCTATAAAACAGATTTTACAAAAAGTTCTAAGTATATTAATATGTGCTTTAATCAGGAAACACAATAGAAAGCTATATGGGAAAGCATGATGTCATTTCTGGCCATGAAAAGCACTAGAAAATAATGCTGTATTCCTTGACCGTAATTTTAGAATTATATTGCACGATGTAAACAAATCTGCTTTTTCCAAACATAAATCTTACCCCTATACTTTAAAACACCCACAGTATTTTAGACCTAAAGAAAGAAAGGAATAAAAACCACTAGTAAATATGATTCTCTAAGCAAAAAAGGAATATAAGGAGCCACACATAAGATTTGTTAATTAATGGCCAATTGCTATGTGATTCATTATACTATAATCAAATTCAAAACAGGAACAAATATATGCTATATATATATAAAATCTTGGCATCCAACCCTAGTTTGGACTCCTTTACTCAGCTGGAAGGGTGAGGAAGTGTTCCTGAGGCACATGACATAGTGAGGAGACATGCCCCTTAAATGTCTGCTCTGTAGAACTTATATCTGGGTTGTCCAGACTTTCACAGGTCTTAATTACAGTCTATGATTGTGTTCCACTGAGACCAGCCAGGAACATGTCCTTTTGAGAACCCCAAGCTACGGGAATTTCACATTACAAAGTACCGATTCACTTTCTTGGCATTAGATAATATGCTCCCTGTACTGTGAAACTTGCTAGATTACTGACTTCAAAACACCAGATTATTTCTGATATAAATCTTTCTAAATATTATATGCTACCAAAATTTCTTAAACATGGTTTTCTGAACCAATTTTAATGACTGAGAGTCATAATGAAGAATGTTAGTTATTCTGTTATATAACAGAGTACTTTTCCCCTTGAGGTCAGGGGTCACTTCATCAGTATGCCTATGGCTAACATCTTGCAAAGTCCTTGGTATACTGGCTCTGCAACAATTATTTGGGCTCTAGAATCCTTTCTATGTCACTCAGAATGTATAACCAGAATGTAGAAAGCGTCAGAAACAATGACTTTTGATAAGTGGACCATCATCTTTACAACACTAAACATTTGTTAAGTCCATGAATTAGAATACAGATTCCTTAAAATTACATATACTATCCTGCCAAACCATAATGAAAATACTTTAAGTAATAACCCACTGTTAAACTGTTTTTCTAACTCGGAAGTAAAACAAGTACTGATGTCCTATTTTAACATTCCTTAGACATGGCTACAAGGATTCTCTGGGTCAAGTCTATTCTTTTCCTTTAGTGTGTGTGTGTATGTGTGTGTGTGTGTGTGAGAGAGAGAGAGAGAGAGAGAGAAAATCTACTGAGTTTATTCTTTCTTCTTTTGGCTTATAGTAATTAGCTATATCCCCTGCACCTAGCTCAGTCAGTAAGTAACGGGTCAAAATGGTATACCATTAATGTTACTGAATGAATGCATAATCAGAGGTCCTAAAACATTCTATTAGTATTTAAGGAAGGGATGGTGGTGAGCTAAAAGGTGACAATAAGATTTGGGTTAAGGGTCTTCATAATGACCATTTACTGTAGACTAGGGCACTTCCATGTCTCTGCTGTTGGGGCCACTACATTAACAGTGTTGTGGGATTACTGTCTAATGGATTTGTGACATCAACAAGACCAAGCAAAGTTCTCAAAAACTCATAAATCAATCACAAAAAGCTTGATACAAAGTTAATATCATAAAACATACAAAAATGGTCTTAAATTAAGAAATCATTACTAAATTTGATCATTTCTGTGTTAAGAAATTTCATGTTTAGATAAACAGTGCTAAGATCTCTAAACCAAATTATGAAGCCATTTATAAACCATTAGGGGGCAGTGACTAGGTGTCAACCTTTCTGCTAGAATTGGATGGGCAATGTTCCTTATTTCTATTCTATATGATAACGAGAAATGTCATTTGGGAATGTAGGAAAAAATCAGTATCAGCTATTGAAATCACTTTTAAAGTTCTAAGCATTTATACTTATATGATGCTTTAAAGGCTTAACGATCATAATGAAAACTCTTTATTATATAGTGTATGATATATATTTGCTATATGATAGATATAGGATGAGTTTGAAATTGGTAAAAAATATATACCTCTTTCAAAACTCCAGTTCAGCCAACAAGGGGACTTAGGCTGATATCATTCTCTATCTTACAGGCCTGACAGGGAAAAGCTGCAGGTGTCCCACTGACCACAAGAGGAGGGAGGAAAGTAGGTGGCAGCAACGAGTCGAGGTGTTAAGAAACAGACTCTAATATCAACTGGCAGGCTCTAATTTCTGTACTTGTTACTTGCTATGTATCATCTTTTCGTCTTAGTTCAAGGCAGTTTAGACCAGCAGATACTAAATCATCCTGAAGCTGTTATCTAGATTTGGATGACTCAATAGTCATTGGGGCAGGTGGGTTGGCTTAAAGGAATCTTTCTTAGGGGATGATCCAAGTTTTAGAAATTAGTTTTTTTTCAAATATTCTCTGAAACTGCCACACCAAAGCCTGAACACAGTACTGACTTTGAAGGTCTGAACAGCAACCTGTGATGAGGGAAGAGGGCACAGAAACCATACTTTCAGTTGGCTGGGGAATAAAGTCAAGTAAGACTTAATTTTATTATAAAAAGTACATCAAAAGTTTATAGGTAAACATTTATTTAAATATTGTGACCTTAATTCTGAAAATTTATTTCTCTTATATTTGTTCATATTTCCATAAGGAAGATTAAGTTTCAAAGGCAAATATAAAAAAGAGCGATTACTTCACACTGCTAGGATGGCTATAATAAAAAGACAGTGACAAACATTGGAGAGAATATAGAGACACTGGCACCCTCATGAATTGCTGGTGGGAATGTAAAATGGCTTTGAAAAACTGTTTGGCAGTTCCTTAAAAGGTTAAAAAGAAAGTTACCAAGACCCAACAATTGTACTCCTAGGAGTATACTTGGGAGAACTGAAAACATATATCTGCACAAAAACTTGTATGCAAATGTTCACTGCAGCATTATTCATAACAGCCCAATGGAAACAATCCAAATGTTCATCAACTGATGAACAGATAAACAAAACGTGACATATTTAATATAACGGATTATTATTCAGCCACAAAAAGGGATAGAATATTTACACATGCTACGACAGGGATGAACTTTGAAAACATTATGTTAAGTGGAAGAACAGTTGCAGAGAACCACATATTCTGATTCTATTCTTGCAAAATATCCAGAATAGGCAATTTCATTGAGACAGAAAGTAAATTAGTGATCTTCAGAGGCTGGGAGAAAATGGAAGGTAACTCCTAACGAGGTACAGGGTTTCTTTTTGGAGTGATGAAAATGTTCTAAAATTAATTGTAGTGATAATTACATATTCTTAAAAAAAAACTGAACTGCATACTTTAAATGAGTAAATTTTATGGTACATGAATTAAGCCTCAATAAAGCTGATTTTTACGAGAAGAATGAGCAAAGAGACAAATAATTAAAAGACTCAAAATCAGGAGCCTAGAAATGCCTTCCTTTTTGTTTTTACAATTCATACTACTGTTTAGTGATAAAATGCTAAAAATTTACAAACCAGTGCTATCGAGCCAAAAGAAATAGCGACCTTGCAAAGTATAGACTTACAACATTATAATTATTACTTTAAGCAGTCATCCTCAAAATTAAGTAAGGAAGTCAAGAATAGCGGAACTCCAGGAGGAAGAAGGGACTGTGAACAGAGAAGTAATTTCCTGAGAAGACCCTCTCCAGAGTGTAATCATTCCCCATCACTTATGAGCATCTCATATTCCTTAAGTGTGCTAGAGAAGGAAAATTAATTAAGAACCAGTATTCTTTTCATGTTTCTAAAAACATAAGCATAGCTACTCTTTGACTAGATTATTATTAAAATAAACTTGGGAAAAGCAGCACTGACAATTCTGTGCATAGGAGATACATGCAGTAAGACATGCAAATCAACAATGACAGTGAAGCGCGGCCCAGAGAAGTTGTTGCCTTCTTTGAGAACTTGCTACCCAGGAATTGATTTGATCCAAAATAAAATCTATGGGTAAACATGCTACTCACGTACAACAGAGATCCGCTTGGTAGTTTAAAATGACATCGAAACAAAATGTTAATGATAATGATTTAGGTATTCCACAGAGGACTGGGAAACCTAAATTTGTACTTTATTTATTTAACTAGTGACCTAAGTACATATTAAAAGGTCATTTAACATGTACTGGCAAAGCTCAAGGAAAAGCTAGTTTCCAGTCTAGAGATTCCTTCTCTAACTGGCAGCAAAGCCTTTTAAATAACCTATAGGATAATGACTATTTCATTAACCCTCCCAATTCGTATGAATGGTCTGGTCTGCAGCTAATAGAACAAGAGAACACCATAGGCCTTCACAGGTATAGTGCAGCTTTGGGGTCTGAGAATTTCTTAGAATTTTAAGAAAGGTATCTGAAAATCTTAGTATCTGGACTATTTATTTCTATTCTATTCTAGATTAGACACTTAAGATAGTTTCTTTATATTAATAGATCAATTCCATAACTCAACATCCTTTCTTGCTTTTTATTAGCTTTGTATAATTGTGTTTGTGGAAGACAGAAAAACCAAAACTGTTCCAACGCTAGGGAAAGGATCAAGTCCAAGTACAGATGCCCCATTTTATCTGAGGTATCTGGCTCAGCTCTGCCCTCCCTCTCTTCCCAGGTAGTAGCAAATGCTCACTGCTGTTTTCTGTGGAGCTAAAAGGTGGGCAGCTGATAATCAGGAAGAATAAGTCTTCTGCTATTTGCTGTGGCCAAAAAAAATTCTAATTTTATATATTAAATACAATAAGGCCTTTAGGTTAAAACACACATAGGCCATACAATTTTAATAGATTAGATATTTGTTAACCCAAAAGGTAGCATCTTTAAAGTTGTAGGCCTAAATTCAAAATTTAATGTATAGCATAAAGCTAGGCTTCCATGTGTTTAAGAAGTATTAAAAAAAATTCCACCTAGCATCTGACATACGAACCCTTGAGTTTATAGGCTTCATAAACATGCGATTCAATGTCATGATAAAAGGGTAAATAATTATTAAAATTCATCTAGAAAACAAATTTAAAGCAAAAACGGCATGCTGCTTCTCATGAAAAGAATAAGCCTCTAAGCAACAAATTTTCAAAATTAAAAATTTTTTCATAATAGATTTCACTCAGAACTAATAGTATTTGTTTCTAATAGAGACTCAATCTAAAGACAGAAATTAGTGCAAACACTCAAAACTAAGAAGCATAAAGAAGAGCACTTGCCTGGTGTTTCACTGGTTTAGGTGATTCCTGCTGTTTGTTACAAACAGATAAATGCAAATGTTAGCAAGTTTGGGTCTTTTTCTAGCAGTAAGCCACATCCAAAGCACTCAGTCAATGTGTAGTTTAGAACTGTGAAAGCCAGTGTGGTTAGCATTCTCTTAGGCCGCATTAACTACCACTTCTGTATATTTACAAATCAAGGATAACTGAAATTTATATTCTTACCCCTTTTCTATCACCAATTCTTCCCAAATTTCTACCCTCCCCTCAAGATGCTGTGGGTAGTAGCAACAGGCTGCTTCTGCAAAGTTCAGAAAGAACTGCTAAAAATATTTGAGGATCTTCTTTCCGTGGAAAATAAGAAGTCTCCACAGGCACTGTTCATCAATTTTTAACAACTCTCACGAAATCTTTGCAAAAAATTAGACTTCAAGCCACAACCATAATTCCAGTTTGCCCTGTTGGAATAAGCAGCAGATAGCAATTTCCTGATCAACTTGCTCCCTTTTAAGCGGAAAAAGACTTGCTGGGTGGGGAGTGGTTGGAGACCAGGGAGCTGTCAATTATAGCAGCACACTGAGTAGATTTGCTTCCTTATTGTTTCTGAAATTATAAAAAAAATAAATCTAAGATTTAAAACAACAGCAGAACAAAAACTTACAGGAATATTATGGTCCTTTCGTCCTTTATGTGAAGAAGCAACGTGAGCAAGGTACTGAATGACTTTCTTAGTATTTTCTGTCTTCCCAGCACCTGATTCACCCCTGGAAGAAATATTAACATAGGCCGCCTTAAAGAAAGCATAGCACACACATTCTAAAATTATAGTTGGTAAAATTAAACTGAGTCTGAATGAGAATTAGTATAAAATAAAAAAGAGGATTATTATTATTTAAATGGCATAAAATTAACCCAAAAATTTTTGGATAGATGCCAGAAAGACACAGGAAAATGTTCACAACACTTTTCTCTTCGTGGAGTTTGGGGTTCTGCCAGAGAAGTGAAATTTATTAGAACATTAGTAAAGAAATTCTTCAGCACCAGAAACATATCTAGCCCTGGAAACGGAATTCCTAAAACAATTAATGAAGAAGATTTAATCTGAAGAAACTGAGTGAACTCTGGGTTACTGATATTCATCTTTTAAGCCAGTTAGAGCTTTTTTAGTTCATCCCTTAAACCAGGCTAACAATGGTTCTCTCCGCCGTACCCGGACACAGTACCTTGTATACATCTTGTTAAATATCTCCACAGTGATTGCTGGCCTCACACACTGGGCTCCCTCAGGCAAGGACGACCATGGCTCTGTGCATTTGTTTACTTATGTGTATGTGTTTGTTTATTTGTATTTGTTTCTTTTTAATCCACATAACCTTGTGCAGTGTTGATGCAGCCAGTACGCCATTTGTAGAGAAAATGAATGAGTACTATGAATATTGTTATGAACTGGGTGGGACAAATGCCCTCACTTTATATGATTTATATTTTCAAACAAGGCTAGCACATTTTGCTGATTTCTACTTAGTAGTAGGCTTGAAATTCACGTAAGCTGCTAGCATGTAGTGATACCTGAATTATGGTCTCTCTGCTCAAATATTTATGGTTCCCTAAGACATGATCAAAGCAAACGTATCTTAACAATCAAAATCTCAATTTGGATTGAAATTAAAATTTTAATGTATAATTAGATTTTTATTTTAAAAAACCCAGAAACTCAAAAATGTTATACGCGTTGCCAACTAATAATAATCCTCTAGGCCTGTTTTACGAAAGGCATGAAAAAAATCTAAATTTTCTAACAAACTCTGACCTTTGCTTGGAATTGTACTTAGAATTATACTATTTGAACTGTGCACAATTTAAGTTTTTTAGTAGGTTTACTGGCTGCATTATATTCCTAACTCTCTGGACCCAGATATGCACAATCTCGGCTGCAGAGGGGTTGGCAAATGGATCTTACTGACCAACTAGTTTTAACAAACTATAGAAATGATCTCTGAAAGTATAGCCTTCAACCAACTAGTGTATGGCTTTAAATAAGCCAATTATCTTCTCTGGGCCTTGGCGTCACCATCTGTAAAAGCAGTCACTGGATTGGATCCTTTCTAGCTCCAAGATTTGATAATTCTAGATATGACCTGCCTATTATTTTATGAGAATATTTTATATGTTAAGCTTATTAACCATCATCTATTGTTATATTAAAAATCATCTCCTTCTTTGTTTTGCCATGGAGAAGTTTTAAATCTTAGGTACTCAGATCTACCAAACTTTAATAGTTTCTGCCTGTTATTCACACTTTAAATTAAAAGACCTTTTCTGCGCCAAGATTATATCCATCTATATCCTCACTTTTATATTATCTATAATATTAAATCTATCTGTATTTTCTTCCAGAACTCTGATGAATTCTCTCTATATAATTAAATCTTTAACCGATCTGAACAACCAAAGAAAACCAATTTATGATTGGAGGTAAAGATTTTTAATCTAATTTCTCCCCCAAATGATTCAGCCTACATCCCAGTATCAGTGGTTCATAAAGACATTCATTCTCCAGTGATATGAAATGTTAATTTATCTTATACTCACTTCTTACACATATGGCTTATTTCAAAAGCCAGTGCCATACTGAAATAGTTTTGAAATACGACTGATCAGAATACCCATCATTTTTTCTTCTTTAAAAAAAATCAAGTAGTCTCTGAGGTTTATTTTTTCGAATAAACTTCAAATAATTTTGTTCTGCTATGCCTCCCTATCTCCTAAACAAGAGGTGGAATTTTGAGTTAATTAATATTAATATATATGCTATTTTTAGGAGAAATGATGTCTTCATCTTTGTCTCTTATATAACTTTGTATTTTTCTAAGTTCAAAACAAGCAAAGACAATTTGTCTTATTCATCTTTGAAACCAGTGCCTAGCATAGTAAATGCTCAATAAATACTGAATACATGAGTATAGGTCCTCCACATGTTTTATTAAATTTATTCTTAGGCTCTTTTTAATATTTTTTGTTCCTGTCATTAATGTCCTTTCATCATCATTCTATTTTCTATCTGGCTACTACTGGTACATAGATAAGGTAATAATTTTCATTTATGCAACAAATATTTTAAAAATCAACTTCTATGTATTGGGCATTCTTCTAAGTGCTAGAGATATAGCTATGAAAAAAATCCATGTCCTTATGGAGCTCAAGTTTAGAAGAGACAGAAAATAAACAAGAAAAATAAAATGATTACAGGATATGAGAAATGTTACAAAGGAAACAAGGAGGAGGCTGAGAGGGAAGAGGCAGAGGAGGGCAGAGAACCATCCCCTGTGGGTGTGACCGTCAGGGAAGAGCCTCCTGAAAGATAAGCAGGAACTAGAAAGTGAAGAATTTGGAGGCAGAGTGTTCAGGCCAATGCAAAGACAAACATAAAAACTCTAAAGCAGGAAAAAGCTTGGTATATTCCAGAAACCAGTGGCCAGTGTATAGGATTTGATATAAGTAACCAGTAAGACAGAGAGCAAAAGTAGACACTGGTAAAGTAGGAGCAGGGTGGATGTGATGTACCTAGGAGTCATGGGAGAGAATTTGGATTTTACTCAAGTATAATTTCTTAATAGTTATGATAGTGGTTTTCTCTGCTTTGCTCTTAAGTTTATTCAAAATACTTAGTGTTTCAAGGCTAATCACGATGTTGACTGAAACAGATCATTTTCAAACAGATCACTTTTATTATGCTAAGAAATGAGCCTCTCATTTCGACTGATGATGACTTATCCTGAAAACAGTTATGATTGTTACTTGTCAGCTTAGTTTGCCTCTGTGGTTTCTTGGCTAACATCTCTCAATTGGACATGCCCATTACACTTACTGGGCTGTACTTCAACAGCTGGTTATGAACTCTGCTACATTTTACATGTTTCAGGTCTAAGGTAACTTTGCCATGGAAAATATTATTTCAAAGTTAGATGTATTCCAATTCCTTACTGTTGAGTTCCCCAGAGGGGAGATGATGAGCCTTATAGTCTCCATCTTAAAATAGAGATATAATAATAGCCTCTAATGCATAAGCTTGTTGTAAAGAAAAAATAGTCATCTACAGCACATGATCAGTATTCAGTAAATATTATCATTATTGGTGACTCAACTGTTCATCCACCATACATGAGGTCATTTGAATTACTAAACTCTAAATTACTTTATGAATCAATAGCGTTAGTATAGTGGATAAGAGTATGGGCTGCCACTTCTTGGCTGTGGGGCTTTGGACAAGTTACTTAGGTCTCTGAGCCTCAGTTTATACTCCTTTAAAATGAGATAAAGTTACTTCATAGGACTGAGATAACGCATGTAAAGAGCATTACCTTTAGCACTGCACCTGCCTAAAAGGCTCTCTATAAATGGCAGTAATAGTAGTAGGAACAGCTATGACAATGATTAATAATGATGATGATAAAGATACTAACAGAAGTCTAAAAAACCTTCAATTTAAATATGAAAGGGATGGCAGGATCAAAGGAATAAAATTCTTGGGAAAAGGTTTTTTAAAAAGGGCTATGGCCCATCTGTCTCAGATGGAAGTAGAGAAAATAAAACAGCTTGAACAAAATAGGGCAAGGGAACCCAGAAAGCTCAGCAGACTCTCTTGAAGAAAATTAGGGGAATCCTGAGAGGAGAACAATAGGACAAGACCTCAAAGAGTGAGGAGGATGATGGAAATCTGACCTCATTTCCACCGACACCGCAAGATTTGCTGATAGCGTAGTTCTATACTGTTTAAGTGGCTGCTTGTTTCATTGCTGGTCTCCATAGTACAAGTGCAAGGACGACAGGAGAACAAAACAAGATGTCCGATGGGTGGGTTGCCCTGTGTCTGCTGCAACACATTTGGACATAAAGGATCAGGAGTTTCTAATCTGAAAGTATCTGCATTTTCTAGAGAGGTCTAGGGCTTTCACTGGCTTCTCAAAGAAGTGTGCAATCCAAAACAAAAACATAAAAAACAAGAATAGTAAGAAGCAGTGAAGCAGATCATTAATATGTAATCAATTCTGGGATCTTTCCCTGAATCTCTTCTGGACCACGGAAAAATCTTTTTCTCAGATCTTAATTAGTTTTGTTTTTATTATTGCTGACAATTTGTAACAACAAATTCAGTCTAGCTTCAAAAACACCCTTTGCCTGAAGTTCCTGCTTTAGATAACCTCAATTTGAAAAACAATACATATGCATTTTACATGTATATATATATATGTAATATATATATACATATGTATTTTATATGTATTTATAGCGTTAGTTGATTTCCTACAGTTTCAAAACTCTGTTCTGTTAGCAGCTTACTAGGAAAAGCAGAGGATTTATAATTAAGTTAGGCTTGGGTTCAAGTCTTCTATCACACTAGCTAAGACCTGTTTAATGTGACATGTGGACATGGATAACAAAGGTTTTGCAAACAATAATGGAGATGATGTTTGCAAAGATGTTAGTTCCTTTTCCTGTTACCTTTGCCTAGAACATTTTAAACTTCTAATTACAAGTCAATTTGCATACTTCTTTTTCCCCATAACACAGCTATCATTGAGACACAGATACAACAATCTAAAAATTCCCAGTTTTAAGACTTGAGGACATCTAAAACAAAGAGTCATTACAAAAGCAATCTGAGGTCTAAAAAAAGCTAACTGATTGACCTAGGGTCACAGAGCTAGTTCATGATAGGCTGGGATATGAAATAGCAGATTTCTGACTGACAGCACAATGATATTTCAATTACACCACACTGTTGCCTTAGCTATTTTTTAAGACTTAACTTTTTTTTTATAGCTGTCTTAGGTTTGCAACACAATTGGAAGATACAGAGATTTCCCATATAGCCCCTGCATAGCTTCCTCCACTATGAACATCACTCGCCAGAATGGTGCATTTTTTTTTTTTACCCAGAATGAATCTAAAGTTCATAGTTTGTATTAGAATTCACTCTGGGTATTGTACATTCTATGGGTTTAGACAAATGTATAATGTATAATGACTTGTATCTACTATTCTAGTATAAGAGTGTTTTCACTTCCCTAAAAATACTCTGTGCTCTGCCTATTCATTTCCCCGTTCCTTGCTACCCCTGGCAACCAATGATCAACTTATTGTCTCTATAGTTTTGCCTTTTCTAGAATGTCATATAGTTGGAATCATACAGTACGTAGCCTTCTCAGACTGGCTTCTTTCACTTAGGAATATACATTAAGTTTTCTCTGCCTTTTTATGACGTGACAGCTCATTTTTTTTTTTTTTGAAGCGTTGAATAACAGTCCATCGACTGGATGTACCACAGTTTATCCTACTGAAGGACACCTTGGTTGCTTCCAAGTTTTGGCAATCGTGAACAAAACCGCTATAAACTTTTGTGTGCAGGTTTTTGTTTGGACTTAAGTTTTCAACTCCTTTGGGTAAATACCAAAGAGTTCAATTGCTGGATTATATCACGAGAGTATGTTTAGTTTTGTAAGAAACCACCAAACTGTCTTCCACAGTGGCTGTACCATTTTGCATTTCCACCCACAGTAAATGGGAGCGCTTTTTGCTCTACACCTTCGTCAGCATTTGGAGTTATCAATGTTCTAGATTTTAGTGACTCCACTAGGTATGTAGTGGTAATGATATATGATGTAGAACATCTTTTCATAGGTTATTTTGCCATCCGTATGCCTTCTTTGGTGAGGTGTCTGTAAAGATCTTTGGCCATTTTTCAATTGGGTTGTTTTCTTATTGTTGAGTTTTAAGACTTCTCTGTATATTTTGGATAACATTCCTTTATCAGACAGATGTTATCTCTAGCAAATATTTTCTCTGAGCCTGTGGCTTATCTTCTCATTCTCTTGACATTCTCTTTTGCAGAGCAGAAGTTTTTAATTTTAATTAAGTCCAGCTTTTCCATTATTTCTTTCATGGATTGTGTGTTTAGTATTGTATCAAAAAAGGCACATCATATGCAAGGTCATCTAGGGTTTCTCCTATGTTATCTTCTAGGAGTTTCACAGTTTTTGTATTTTACATTTAGGTCTATGATCCATTTTGAGTTCATTTTTGTGGTCTAGATTAACTTTTTTGGCATGTGGATGTCCAGTTGTCCCAACACCATTTGTTAGAGAGACTAACTTTGCTCCATTGTATTGCCTTTAATCCTTTGTCAAAGATCAGTTGACTACATTTATGGGATCTATTTCTAGGTTGCTTTACTATTTAATCAATTCTATTGATTTGATTATCTTAAAACTTTTAAGGTATGTTACTCATAGTAAGAATCAACTGTTCTGAATCCAAGTTGACTTGGTCATCACCACTTAATGTAATATTTGTACATGACATAAAATTTCTTAACGAAAAAAATCTATTGTCACTGCCTGATAGAAGGCTTATGTGAAATATTGTTTTACAATTGTTACATTATATTCAAATATACTTAAAAGGAGAAACACTTGAGTTAACCAGGAGTTATTCATAAAATGTAAACAGTATTCTTTAAAAGGGAGGCTTAGAGAACAGAGTAAATTCCTCACCAAGGGTGACTGTTTTGTGAATTTAATTCTAATGAGAAGGAAAGTCAACATGAGGATTACACTCTTAACAGGATTTCACTTCCAATTACATGGAGTGCAAGTGTGAAAGACTTTGTTCTGTGATGATAAAGGAAATCCTGAGTGTCTTCATCAAAGAATTTGGCAGGATACTAGAATAATGATGAAGCAGGGGGCTTGGATCCTTAAGCAGGAGCTCACACTGCCTGGTCCGAGTCTGCAGAAATGAAGACTAGTTGGAGAGTTTTAGGCAGATGAGACCAGAGGGTAAATTATATGTTCATTTTTTTTTTGGCGGGGGGTGGTAAATTAGAGTAAATGACTGAAAAAGTAAAGCTTAAACAGAAGCTATCGAACCACTGGATTTTTTTAAAAAATGTTGTTTCCAATTGTATTTCCTTTTTATGGTACTACGTAATTAGTAGTATAGTAGTATAAAATAACTACTAGATGAAATTGACTAAACAGTTATTCTCATACAAAAAACTTAATTAGGTCAGCTCTGTACTAAATTTAAGAAGACCCTAGTTATACACTCTTGGAGTCCTTTATTTGGTGGGTCTCCGAAGGCGCCACAGGATGTATCATGTTTTCTTAAACGTAGGATACATTGTTTCATTTTCATATTTCTTAAGTTGCAATTCAGCTTCTATAACCCAAAAACTGTTATTAAATATCATAACCAGTGGTATCTAGAAATTAAAATAGGACGATGCTAAAAGAAGTGAGAGGTAGGGATTTTGCTGGAAGGATACGAGAGGGAACTTTCTGGGGTGATGGTAATAGTAATGTTCTCTATCTTGACAGAGGTTTAGGTTACATGAAAAACTTAACCCATGTACAGTTAAGATCTGTGCATATCATTATATGTAAATTTTGTCTCAAAAGACAAAGATGTAAATTCTGAACTTTAGTTAATATATGCTTTATGTACGCTGAAGTTATTTAAGGGGAAGTATACTGATGTCTGCAATTCAACTTGAAATGCATCAAATTAAGGGATTAATAGCCTATTAAAGCAGAATGAAAATTTTGACTGAAAACATCTGAACAATCAGAAGCCACAGAAAGAAACGTTATCTAACCTTAAGCAGAGCCTCCAGAAAATAGAGCTGCCAGTGACCCCCATCACAGGGAGTTTCCTAATGGCGAAAGACTAACCCTTAGCTCCATGAAGTGCAAATTCAGCTTCCATTAGCATCATGAAGCCCAAGAGAATCCTCCATATTTTCCCCTAGAAGCCCTAATCCTCCCAACTCCCCTCTTTTTGTCAAGTTTAGTATATAGTATAAGTCTTTTATTTCTGTTTATTCAGCAAGTTATTCTTACCAAGCACTACCACATGCATGTGTAAATAAACCTTGTCTTTTCTCCTGCTAATCTGTCTACTGTCAGTTAATTTGCAGACCCCCAACCACTGGGCCCAAGCTGGAAAAGAAAAAGTTTACCTCTCAACACAAACAATAGAATGGATTGATGGATGGACAGAGGGATGAACAGATCAATATATAATAAAGCAAGCACAGTAAAATATTAGTGGCAGAATCTAGGTAATGGATATATGGGTCTTGACTGCCAAGTTCTTTCAGTTTTGCTTTATGAAAATATTCATAATAAGATGTTTGGAAAAGTTGAAAGAAAGAAAAAGGAATGAAAAGAGGGAGAGAAAGAAAAACGAAACAAAACAAAACAAACCAAACATGGTACTTGATGACTGCTGCTCTGTGTCTAAGAGATAACCGATCTCTATGAGAATTACCTAGCCTATTATTACCTAATAAATACTAGCTTATTAACTGATGACAAACATCAGTCTAAAATCACAATAACCATCAAATTATACATACTAGTGTTGGCGATGGTCATTTTTTGGTGACAAAAGTAAATTAGAACTCATTAACCTTTCGTTCTGTCAAACTCCCCAAGTGTTTTCTGCTTCCAAACATTCCAAAAAATCATGAAAACGGTCATACGATCTCTCAAACCAACCAAGTGAATAGAGTGTGTGTCTTGCACCTGGTTCCCTGCTTACTGCATGCAGGGTTACCCTGATTACGACACCGCAGAAGAGCGACACACAAGTTCTATTCCTCCCTAGCTCACGAGCAGAAAACATGTAGCTCACTTATGCTCATTTCCTGGAGAGTTTTAGTGACTAGATTCTAGTTGTGACTTTGTTAACTCATGCTGTACAATAAAGAATTTGGCTGGTCTTTGTCCCTGGTTCATGGGATGGTGTCTCTAAGTCCTTAAACCATCTTTGTTATTCACACAGGCCTTGACAGTTTATACTAACGAGGTGACCCATAGTGGGCACCCAGATAGTCCCAGGATGGGAACGGGCCATACTGAAAGACCAAAAGTGTGATTAGAGGTTTGGGCTGTTGATCCAAGTGCTATCAGCCTAACCTCCTGGAAAGGGAGGAGGGCTAGAGACTGAATTCAACCATGTGGCCAGTGATTCGATCAATCATGCCTACATAATGAAACCCAGTAAAAACTCTGCACTTTGAAATTCAGGTGAGCTTCCTGGTTGGTGATATATACAACTACGTGCTAGGAGGGAAAGTGTGCAGAAGACATGGAAGTGTCTCTTTGGGATCCTCCCGGTCCCCACCCTATGTGTCTTTTTTTGGCTGGCTCTGATTTGTCATTCTAGAGAACTACTGAATCTGAGGGGGTAATGGCAACCCCAACATTTGTGTTATTTTGTCAGAAATGCCCATGGCCTGTGAACCCGAGCTTGTGGCTGGTGTCTGTAGTGCGGGCATCACGTGGAAGAGTTTTGCCCTGGGAAGTCAGCGTCAGAACTGCACTGCAACAGATAATTTTTAGAAGACATTTACAGATCAGGTTCTAAATAAGTGATTTTTTTTTTTTAAAGAATCCAAGCCAACATAATAAAAAAACAAAAAAGCAAAACAATGAGAAGACTATTCTAGAATACAGAATCAAAATTAACAGATATAATGAATGCAAGGAATTATCCTTCATAGAATCATGGATTTTTAAGAGTTATAAAAACACGTTGAGGACTATTATAGAAAATCAAATATGGATTCTATATTCAAATTTCTGTAACAGTGATTTTACTGAATCAATGTTAATGATATTATTGAATCAATATTAATTTTAAGTGTGATAATGGTCTGTGGTAATGTGGGGAACACTCTTTCCTTAAGAGAGACACCTGCTGAAGTATTTAGGGGTAAAGTTGGATGTCTGCAGCTGACTTGCAAATTGTTAAAAAAAAAAAAGTGCTTGTGTATAGAGAGAGAGAACTGATGAATTTAAATGAAGAGTATATGGGCATTTCAAGTACCATTCTTTCAATTTTTCAGTAAAATTCAGTTTTGAATTGTCTTAAAAATAAAAACTTGAGGAACTACATTAGCAAGGGTTTAAAAAGGAAAAAATAAAGAATATGGGGTGAAATTTTTTAAATCATTTAAGCTGGGAGACAGGCATATGGGGGGAGGGTCACATACTATTCTATTTTTGTGTAGTTTTGAAGTTTCAAAATGCCTTTTAAAACGCCTTTTAAAAATGGTATCAGAAAGGTTTACCCTTTGAAAATACATACGGTATCGTTAGTTTCTAAAACTTCCTACCTAAGCTATACTTAAACCTGTTTTCTTGGTTTCTACTTAGGAGAGTCTTTTTTTTTTTTTAAATGTTAGTCCATTTCTAAGTACATACTGTGTTCAGGGTGCCAGGTTCAGGGCACCAGGTTCGGGGGCGGGGGCGGGGAAAGGGGGATAATTTTTAAAAAGCAATCAAGATAAGTCACAGTTCCTACTTACTGTCTAGTCATAAAACAGATACACATGACCCAAATAAGGAATGAATTGCAGTAAATATGAAAAAGGACCTGATGAGAAAAATAATCAACGTGGGTTGGAACTTGTTGAATAAGCAGGCATACTTCCTTCCTGGAGGGAGGAAGAGGCTAAAGGCAAGGAAGTCAGTCAGGATCTACTGAAATGGGCCAGACTAGGACAAAAAGAAAGAAGAAATGTCGAATGAGGTGACTAACTAGAAACAGTGGTATGAAAAAGAGAAAGGAGTCAAAATAGACTGCAAGATTTTAAGCCTTAGTCCTGAAACACAGTGGTAATGACAGAAATCAGGAAATTGGGAGATGCGTCTTGTTTATACAGGAGTAAAGGTTAATTTTTAGGCATGTTGAGTTTAAACAGGCATTTATTCTCTATTCACACCTTATGCTCCAATAATATCAAATTACTTGTAAACTGTCTGATACTATTTCTCATCTGCTGTCCTCTATGTCTGAAAGGTTCATCAAACACTGATTCTTTAAGAAGCCCCCAGGATTGTGACAAGGATGAGGGTCTAGAAGCTAATCTGTTTGCATGCCTGCCCACCTGAGCTAAGAATCCACTAGAAAGAAGCCAATAAGTACCAGCCACAGCTATTGCTCCCCTAAGGCCCAAGTCCCCTCTTCTAACCACCAGGGACTCAGAGAGTTGAACTCTTTAGGGAATCCTTCAGACCTACACTCCCGCCATCCTTGTCCACTGCCTCAAATGTCAGTTCCTCTGGTCACTTTTCATTCTTACACGCTGCTCTCATACTGTGTTTTCTTTCTCCAGATAACAAAGCTGTTATTTTCTACTCCTGCCCCACTGTTTTCTCTATACACTCTGGGACCCCCATGCCATGCTGAGCAAAGTCACCTTCACTTTCAGCCTTTTCACTGAACGCTCCCTCTTCTTGCTAGCCTTACTGGAACCTGGATCTTCCCCAGGCAGCTTTCTCAGGTGAACACCATCCTTTCTCCAACACACACACACACACACACACACTCGCGAGTCAGAAAGAAACAAGTCAGGGGCATTCTTCTCACTCTCCATAATGCTGCTTCCAGACCTTCTTATTATAAAAGCTCCTACCCCTCATTCCCTCAGCCTCTCCTCTCTGATGTTACATACAGCAGTAGCAGTGGTTCTCATGGTCGGATTAATTTTGACTAGCATGATCATTAAAAACAAAAAAAAAACCCTCCACTGTTTCAAAAAATAGTACTTTTTATTATAAAAAAGTAGGAAGAATACTATCTCACAATAATATCTCAGATATCTAAGTGAAATAATTTAGCCTTATAAAAAGTTCACCCTGGCCATAGCTCTCATTCACTCCTGTGCATATGGTCAAGCCCCACTACTCCTCGTGTGAATGACATATCCTGAACTCCAGGTCCCTTGGCTTTGTGACATCTTCAACTCTGATGACCTCCTCCTACTTCTCTTCTTCAGCTACCCCCTCCTGTGGCCACATCTTAGGTGTTAGCATCTCATCTTCTGTGGCCACACTGCCTACTCTTTCTGCTCCGACACTCCAGTATCCCCAAGATTATCTGTTCCATTTCATCAAGACCTCTAGTTTTTGACCTGTCTACTTCCTCCCTATCAATTCCTTCCTCTTTGCCCATATCCCATGATTCATCGTGATAGTTGCGCTTGTCAATATCCTCAATTCTCATGCTTCACTGGCCCCCATTTGCACCCACTTGCAAAAACTGCAATTGTTCCACCCTTGGTAGATTGGATCTGGTTCCATTCCATACCATCATGGTGGACTGTCTAAGCAATGGCCCCAATTGTTTCACACCTTACTGTAGCTACCCACTTTGGCAGTACTTCCCATACTGACCTTGGCTGTGTGTCTTGCTTGGGAATGGAACTGCCGTGGGACATAATAAGAAACTTGTTTGAACAACAGTCACACATTGGAGTTTGCTCTCTTGCTGCTCTTGAAACTCTGCCGCCATGTTAAAACTAGGGCTGACCAGCTGGAGAATGAGGGGACATGCGGAGAAGAAGCGAAGGCACCCCAGCCGACAGTCAGCCAGCCCCTAGTTGCCCTAGTAGGTGACCACAGATGCAGTAAGTGAGCCCCAGGTGAGACAGCTTAGTCTGGCCCAGGTTGGCAGAACCATCCAGCTGAGCCCAGCCCGACTACTAGGAAAACCGTTTTAAGCCATTTCGTTTCAGGGTGGTTTGTTATTTTGGAAAAACTAGTTTTTATAATCCAGAGGCTAAACAATTCTAGAAGAAATTTTATACAACAAAGCAGACTAGTGTCAGCTATTTCTACCTCTCCTCCCCCTCAGACCCATCCTGCTGTTCCTCCCCTTGCTTATTAGACACCAAATGTTCTACTTTATCGATGAGAGAAACCATTAGATAAGAAGTTTCTTAATCCCAGCCTTCCCATTCCTACTTACCTACATCAAGACCTATCTGTCTCCCTGACCTGGAGAGGAGTCGCATCTCCCACGACCCCGCCCTGCCCAGACATCCACCCCTGTACTCTGGATCTCATCTCCCTGTTTGCTCCCTCAGTTCTCTCTTCCTGCCCCCATCTCCCTCTCTTTAATCTCTTTAATCTCTCCCACATTTAAGACACCACCAGTAACAACAATGAAAATTCTCTCTCTATCTCTCCTATTTAACTACAGGCATACTTTGTTTTATTGTACTTCACTTTCTGTGTTTCACAGGTGTCAAGTTTTTTACAAACTGAAGGCAAGACCCTCCACCAGGAAAAATATTACGACTTAGTTTATTGCGATACTCACTTTAATGAAGTCGTCTGGAACGGAGCCTATAAGATCTCTGAGGTATGCCTGTACTACTGTTTTCACTTTCTCAACTATTTGAAAGTGGCTTTTTGGTGTTTTTAAAAAACTTTTTCACTTCCCCTTCATTTTCAACTGCAGTCTGGCTTCCACCTCCCTTCCCAGTCCACCCAGTCCACTGCCATCATCTGTCATGCTCTACTGCCAAATCCTATGCACACGTTTCTGTATAACTCACTCAATCCAACAGCATCTCATATTGCTGACCACTCCCCCTTGTTCCTGAACTGTCTTTCTTCTCTTGGCTGCTGTGTCATCACACCCTCATGCCTCTAAGGTAGATCATTTTAGCCGTCTTTGCGGTCTTTGCATCTCCTCGTCCTCTACTTGACTCTTAAATGTCGCTTTTCCTCAGGATCGCATAGTCTGCCTTCTCTCTCAACACATTCTTCTAAAGCAATCTCACTCACTGGCATGGCTTCCATTAGCATTGGGACTGATGACTCATCAGATCTGCATTTCTGGCAGAGCTCTCTCTCCTGAGTCCCACATCCACATACCCAGTAGCTTAGCGGACAGCTCCACTGTGATGAGCCAGCCATAGGCACTTCAAAGTCAATGTGTCCTCAACCAAACTCATAATCTTCCACTCTAAATCTGTTCTTGGTCCCACCTGCCCATGTCTGGAGACATCCTGAAATCCTTCTCTCTTAGTTTCTTCTTCTTAGGCATATAAATCACCAAGTCCTGGGGAGTCCGTCTGTTAAATTCATCCACTTCTCTCTGTGTTCGTGGCCAGTTAGTTTTCTACTTGAAATCACTTCCAACTCCTGCCTAGATAACTGAACAGCCTCCTTACTGGTCTTCCTGTTTGAACTCTTCCACCAATCCATTTTTACACTACCACCAAAGAGGTTTTTCTAAAATGCAAATCTAATCATCTCCTCCCGTGGATATTGTTTTATTCAATCTTGACTCTCTAGTACTTAGCACACAGTTCACAAGGCACATAATCAATAATGTCTACTAGCTAACATGGATAAATTACTGAAATGTTCAGCAGGTCAACAGTTGGACATACAAACTAAACATGTAAGCTTCAGAGATTAACATCATGAAATGTGTGAAAAGCCCAGTATGACAACCAAACAGTAATACCAAATTTAAGCAACTTATATAATCTTAGTCTTAAAATGATAACTACAAGGTTTACATTAAACTCTTAAAAATTACTGCTCTACTTTACCCCCTCCCTCCATGTAAAAAATTAATTGCTTTATTTCCCAACAGAATCAAAAACAAGTCTGAACGTTCAACATTTACTTACGTGCAAAGTATTGACTGGTCCTCACGATCTATAAAACAAAACAAAACAAACAAAAAAAAAGAAAGTGACCATTTGCCTGGTTTTAAAAATATCTGACATAATAAAGTTCCAATAATAGCCTATAAAATATTAATAACTCTACTCCTCTTAATAACTCTACTACGTTAACTCTTCCCCAACCCTATCACACAGTCCTAAATCCAGTCAAGTTCTCTTATTCTTATGCCAGATTCTCTGGAGGGTAAATAACAACCCAGGCTTTCAAGACCTTACATGCCTCATCAACTCTGATCCTCAAGCCCTGCTGCTTATCAAATTCAGCTGGGAAATTTTATAACAATGTACTTCCTGGAGCTCCACCTTTGCTAAATCATTGGGTAGGGATTTAAAAATCCCCTTTCAAAGTTCCCTAGGTCAGGGGTCCCCAACCCCCAGGCCGGGGACAGGTACTAATCCATGGCCTGTTAGGAACAAGGCCGTGCAGCAGGAGGTGAGCAGTGGGAGAGGGAGTGAAGCTTCATCTGTATTTGCAGCTGCTCTCCAGCACTAGCATCACTGCCTCAGCTCCACCTCAGATCATCAGGCATTAGACTCTCATAGAAGCACCAGTCCCTGGTGCCAAAACGGTTGGGGACTACTGCCCTAGGTGACACTGTTGCAAGGCCAGGTTTGGAAAACCAATGCCTTTCAATGACTCCAAGACTATCCACTACCAGAGAGGAATCATTATTAATTTGATCTTAAAGGAGAAAAACAAAAAAACAAAAAAAACCTAGTATCAAACACTGAGTAGAAAAGAAGGTTGAAGGCTAAACACCAATATAAAGCTTAGTCAGTGTCTCAAGTCAAAATGTTATACATACCAAAAAATAAGGAAAGAATGTACAATGAAAAAAATCTAACATGACTTTAAAATGATTAATCATTTATTCAATTTAATTTTTCAAATGAAAAGATGAAATTCAAACCTACATCTAGCCCAAAACCACCAGCATAGGATGTATGATTTCCAAGCACTTAATGAGCATCATCATCTCTACTTTACAGATGAGAACTGTTTCCCAAGGTTTCCCAGATGAGATCCTCCCAAGTCACATGGCTACTGAGGGCAATGATGCTGGGATGAGACTCAGATAGGTCTGCCTCTAGTGCCTGTGTTCTCAGTACTACTAACCAAGGTTGCCATTGCTTTGAAAGAGACTGTGGTCATGGGGCCTGGCCCAGGTAGCTTTTTTGTCACTCCCTACATTGTACTTGCTTTCCCTTTGGTGGATGCCATCAGGTGCCCGATGAGGATCTCAGTAGTTCAGGAATTTTTACATTCGTGAAAGAGAAACAGCTTATTCACTATGTCATAGTCTTTTCATATAATATTGGTAAAATATACATCCTATTCTATGCATAAAACAAGTTCTACAAAGAGAACATTTACTGCCTGCAACCTCAAGCCTAATTTAATTTACTTCCTAATATAGGCATACCTCAGAGCTATTGCAGGTTGGGTTCCAGATAACCGCAATAAAGTGAGTATCGCAACTAAGCAAGTGGTAATCTTTTTGCTGGTGGAGGGTCTTGCCTTCAATTTGTAAAAAAACTCAACATCTGTGAAGCACAACAAAGCAAGGGGCAATGAAGTGATGTATGCCTGTAGCTCCTAACCTCTGCTTCGGTCTTTCTTCTGGCTGCTGCAGGCAGCGACCGGACTACATAATTGATATCTGCTTCCTTTGTTAATTTTCCCGGAGGTCATGCCATGTCCTTTCTTTGACATGCTCCTCCCAAATCCACATCTACTTGGATATTTCTGCATCCTTTCCTGCTCAGCTCATCTATATCTCTTCTTGGGAACCTTCCCACTCCCTCTCGGGCTCCTCACTGTTGCCTTCTTTTAACCATATTTTGAAGTTAGACAGACAATACTGCAAATTGCCTGCCCAGTAGAATATGCTGTCTGAGATCAGAGATTGTCATATTTCTTTACTCTCAGAATTAACGGTTTAGCCTAAGGTCTGCTGAGAGAAAGTCAGTGCTAGGTTATCACACTGGACACTGGCAAGAGAGCGAGAAATGGAATCTTTTGTTCTAGTTCCAGCTCTGCTGCACACTGACTATGTATCTATAAATCAGGCATGATCCCTTGCTGGTTTCAAGTTCTTTACCTATAAAACTAGGTTTTAACAAGTCTGCTTATTTACTCTAAATATGAACCCTCAGACTCCTAAATTCTTCTGGTCCGAGCAATTTCTACAGAATTCCACTACGCCAAGTTTTTTTTTATGGCTTTTCTGAACTGGTTTATATATTTTTTAAAATCCCAAACAAAAACAAATTAACCTAATTAATTCAAAATGGCTTTCTTCCTGCTTCTGTACATGCTATTATCATTGTCTGAAATTTGAGACCTATACATCCACAATCTACCCTTCAAATCTGCTCCATACTTCATTCCCCCATGCTTCTCACTCCCGCATCCAACGAAAAACAAAACAAAATAACTCTCTTATAATGAGACTTATCTATTCTCTTTATTGGTCTGTCAGGTCTTGTACTAACTTTGGGCCTCAGTTTCACTATCAGTACAATAAGGGGAAGGGCTTCATAACCACCAAGATTCTCTCCAACTGTGACTGTTCTACTCCTCTCTCCTGCTTCACTGAATCCTCTATACGCTTCAAGGACCAACTTTAGCACGACAACAGTTAGCAATGATCTTTATCTCTAAAAACCTACTAATGTAACCAGACACGGCCTTATATTGATATTTAAGGGAAACAATTTTACTTTCAAAATGCAACTAGCCTTCTAAAGACTAGAGACGCATTTGATAGTTCATGGTTTCCAAAGCACCGCCCCCAAAACCACATACCATTTCTGAAGGTACTCAATAAATCCATGTCAAATTAAATCATATTTTCCAACAGTGAAAACGGTTTTAAATCAATGACGTCAGCTCCTACCTTAAAAAAACTAAAAAAGAGCAAATCAAACCCAAAGTAAGTCCAAGGAAGAAATGAAAAAAAAAAAAAAACAGAAATCAATGAGATACGAAACAGAAAGAAGAAAAAAAATGAAACGAAACAAAATGCTGATTCTTTGAAAAAAAAAAATCAAGGAAATTGATAAACTTCCAGCCAAAACAATCAGGAAAAAGACACAAACTATCAATCTCTAGAATCTGAAGGAAAACACCACTACAGATCCCATAGATACTAAAAGGATAATAAGGAAATTTTAGGAACCATATAATATCAAAAAACGTGATAACTAAGATGAAAGGAACGATTTCTTGAAAGACAAACTGTTAAAGCTTAGTCAAGAAGAAATAATAACCTGAACGGCCCTTTTTCTATTGAATTTGTGAAACTACTGTGATATTATATGTCAATTATACCTCAATTAAAAAGAAGAAATTTAATTTGTAATTAAAAACCTTCCCACAAAGAAAATATAGCTTCACTGGTGAACTCCACCAAAACATTTAAGGAAAAAAACGATACAAATTCCATATAAACTCTTCAGAAAACTAAAGAAGAAAAAACATTTCCCAACTCATTCAGAGACAAGCCTTACCCTGATACTAAAATCAGAAAAAGACATTATAATAAAAGAAGGACATGCAAATATCTCATAAGCAAGGGCACAAAAATTCTTAAAATGTTGGCAAATTAAATCCAACAATATATAAAAAGGACAATGCACATGATGAGCAAGTGGCTTATCCTGAGAACAAAAGGTCAGCTCACCATCCAAAAGGCAAACAATCTAATTCACCATATCAACAGACTAAAGAGGAAAACCATATAATCACCTGAATAAAAACAGAAAAAGCATTTGATAAAACTCAGCATCCATTCAGGATTAAACAAATAAACAAAACCTCAGCAAACTAGAAATACAGGGAACCTGATAAAGGGCATCTACAAAAAAAACCCTTTCCTTGACATCATCCTTAATGGGGAAAAACTGCATGCCATCCCCCTAAGATCAGGAACAAAGCAAGGATGTCTGTTCTTAACTACACCTATTCAACATCACAAGGCAAGAGAAAAAATTAAAAGCATAGTATCAGAAAGGAGGAAATAACATTGTCTCTATTTACAGAGGACATGATTGTCTGTACGGAATATCCCAATTTACAAAAAAAACCTTCCAGAATAAGTGAGTTTTGCAAGGTCACAAAATATAATGTCAATATACAGTATATTTAAAAAAGAATATTTCTACACATTAACAGGAGACAATTGGAAATTTAAAAATTTTACGTTCCACTTAACACTGAAAACATGTAACGCTTAGTTACATTAAAGTATATGTTATATTTAGGTATAAATCTAATAAAAACTGAGTTTGTAATTTCTGTAATCAAGTTTATGTCTAAGAACTTTACGTTCATTCATTCATTCATTCAAATAGTTCTTGATCAACTACTGTGCCAGGTGCACTGCATTTTCTCAATACACTATCCCATAGAATCCAAACTTAAGAAAAAAATTAAGCTCTCTTCTGTTTTTACATTAAACGAACCAACAAACAAACACTGTTCAGTGGGACCATATGCTCTGAATCCTCTGCATGGTCCCCTCTCTAGCTACAGATGCTCTTCACAGGCCCAGTTACTCACATTTGCTCACATTTGTAATTGAAAACCTAGGTTGACCACCATTGGAAGGTAGTATGAGCTTCATCAGCAACTGCATGTGCTGTTGACTACCCTAGCAGACGTCTGAACCCAAATGTGTTGCATATGTAGTACATTGGCAGGTAGCCCCAACGTACAGAATGGAATATGACACAGTGTTTAGAGTGGGTTTTTTTAATTCTATTTTCTGTATCAAACTTTTTAATTATTATGTAATCAAAACTATCAACTACTGTAATTCTCTTTAACTTTCACATAGAAATTTTGTGGATAAGAATGTGTCACATTGCCTTGGTTTTGAATCCTAGCTCATACCTATTTCTATCTACATTTTCTTGGTCAAATCTTTAACTTCTTGTGCCTCTGTAAAATAGGAATAGCAATCCTATTTACTTTATAGAAATGTTATTGTAAACTAAATAATACACATAACACAATTAGCTCAGTGCCTGGTACATAGTAATATTCAATCAATGTTCATTCTAGCATTAATGATGGTATGATACGCTGATAAGCCACATCTTCCTCATTCTGTATCCATATAGTTGGTGTGCAAACCTACTAACGAGATATTAACATTTATCTCTGCTAATGATTTTGTTAGATCTAATTCCCCACTCAACCTGTCAAGATGTTTTTTTAAATTCTGTTTCTTTTCATTAAATGATTTATTTTCCCTCTCAGTTTCATGTGATCTACAAATTTTATGGGCATGCATTCCACATTTTTCAGTATACTGATAAAGAAATTGGAAAAGGCACAAGCCCATTAGTGCACACTCTGTAAAGCCTGGCCAATCATTAATCAGCACCTCAAGCACAACTTTTCAGCATACAGCCATGAGGCTATCGTGGCAAACTACGGAAGGCCATGTAGAAGTCCTAATTCTCTGTTTACTGTATTTCCCTTCTTCCTAAGCTAAAGTAATGTGGACAGTGTTTTCATGCTGTTTTTAGACTGTTAGTAGATTCTAGAACCTTCCCTTGCAGGTGTATTAAGCTTGGCAGTTTGGAGTTTCTTCTCTTTTAAAAATTAGAATTATATATGTGAGCCTGTCCCAGACTTCTGGAAAACTTCCCTTCTATATAACACTTCAAAGACCAGAGGGTCAGCAATCTCAATTATAGAACATATTTGTTTAGAGGAGGAAATATGGATTCAGTTACAGAAGGAGTGTACATACTCCAATTTCTTCTCCCATATAAGGCAAAGTTTATTCATTCATACAAATGCTTTTCTGCATATAAAGATTATTCTTAACAGAGATACTGGACCAAAAACGAAGGTGATAATTCTTCTTTCTCCATTATCTAGTAGCAATTTATCACAGCCATACCCATTTCTTAATATTCTTTGGCTTCAAACCTAAGAAAGGTTATTAATCTTTTTTAAAATCTAAGCTGATTTTGGGTATTGAACCTGTCATTATCAATCTATGACACTGTTCTAGTCTTAAAGTACTTTCTACTTGCCTCAGAGGACCTGGTATGTAAAAGTATCCAAATAAAACGTGAAGTAGAAAATGGGTATTGTACTTTAATTCCTTCACACTATCTCATACCCAGTCACCAAGATGGCTTTTTCATAACATGCAATTTGATGATAGGTGGATGCAGCATATCCTGTTTTCCTGGTGATCATGAGACTATTTTATAAGAGCCGCATAGATTTTATGATACCTAGTACAACTTATTTAAAAAAAAATAAAAGGACACAGAAGTAGAGTTATTACAGAAGACTTCACATAGCAGTAGGAAGGCCTATATGTAAAGTAGTCTTTTTGGGTAATGTTAAATGCATTCAAAACTGTAATATTCTGGTTTTCAAAAACAATGTCCCTCCATAGACCACTGTGTTGAAAGCCATGGTTGAAATGAATGACTTCAAATTTATTATTCATTCTAAATCCAAAAGAAAACAATCAAAATTCAACCAACTTGACATCTGCCTTTTAACTTTTATTGTCTCCTTTACATGCATTTAAATCAGAAATATTTTATAGTCTTTCTTTCCCTAATGAAGCATCCACCTTTTCTATTATTATTCCTGTTGGCTATTCCTGTTGGTTTTAAAACCTAATGCAAGAGAGCTTTGGTTATACTGACTTGTGGTGGAGATCAAATGTATATAAAAACTAGATGCTTTTTAACATAAAAATGAACATGAAGTATTGAGGAAGCAACAAACACCCGCTTCCTATAAAAAATGGCCACTTTGCCCATTCTAATCTTAAGAATTCATAGTTTTTCTATAATATTTACTGCTTTTTAATCTTTTTAAAAAATACTTTTAAAAGTTTAATCTTTTAAAAAACCTAATTACTTTTAAGAAATTGAGTATTTAGTATTCTGACATTTCCAGTTACCTTGAAGCATGCATCTGTAAGCAGATTCAGATATAGCATAGATGTGCGGAGGCATCTCATGACGTTTCTTCCCTCTGTACATTTCAATAATATTCTCCGAGTAAATTGGAAGATTCTTGTAAGGATTTATGACTACACAGAAGAGTCCTGAATAAGTCTAGAATAAAAATAAAATACAGTGTTTAAAGAATGTATATATCACACAGACAGAAACCACACAGTAATTTGGACAGGGGACCTTTATCCTTTAGATAATTAAACCAATTCCCCACATTAAATCTAGCCCATGATAAGCAATTCCAAACCACAAGTAGTTCTCTCACAGAGAGTTTATTAAGTGGTACTCTCCTGGATTCAATCCCTTCATCTGTAAAATGGAAATAATAATATGTGCTTTGTGACTTCAGAGGGCTCTTACAAGGTTCAAACAGTATGTTGTCTTTTCATACTCATTCCTTCCCAAGGGTATAAGGTATGAACAGTTCACTAATATAGTTTCAGATTCCACATTGCAACTAATCTTTAAGAAAATACTATTTGTTAAGTTTGGGTATAGTATCAAAGAAGAATAGCCACAATTATCTGAAAAGAAAATTATTAAAGAGATGTACAAAAATGTAAAACTTTTCACCCTTCTAATTTTTCTGTTTGGGAAATATAGTTTCCTTCATAAAAAATAACTTACGTTAACTTGTTATACATTTATTTTGAAGTGAATTTATTTAGCTAAATAACAATTCGTTATTTTTATATTTAAATGGTTTATTTTTATATTTGAAATAGTTGACAAATATTTAAAATTTTTTTAATTTCTAATACAGTAAATGTTAATAAACATAACCCACTAAACAAACATTTTTTGGAGATCCTCGATGATTTTTAAGAGTCTCTTATCTAGAAGATACAAATCTTTGCTGATCAGTAAGGTAATCAGTACTCAGAAGTGATACTATAAACACTTTCGACTTTTGGGTTTGTTTAATTCACATGGAAATCATTCATTGTAGAATAATCTACAAAATTGACCCTGGGAATTATGGAAAAACAAGAACAGATGCTCCAGTTCTTTGAGGGACTGAAAGTATTTAGAAAGGACACCTAGTCCTATTATGAAGCAGACCTTTTATTTAAGGTGATTTGGGTAGACCTCATCTAATGTCAAGAGGACACTAACCCAGGCTGAGAAGTGATGGTGTGCTTCCCCAGGGATCACTAAGCAGGATTCTAACCAACAGCTGTGTTCATAAGGGCTGAAACCCTTGGCAGTTGCCACCAGAAGGCACTCTAGAGACTGCTCTATTTTAAATACTGCAGTTGCAAATGCTAAAACAAGAGAATGAAAGTCTGCCAAAAAAGATTGTTAAGTGATCAGAACTATCTCTGTAGCTGTTCTCCTCTATTTTTCCTTACCTCACAACTGAAGGCTCTAACGTGGAGTGCCCTTCCTACATAGATTAGAGGTATAGTAAGGGACAAAAGGCAAAGAGCCCTTTTGGGCAGCCTTACATCTGAACCAACCAGACGGACATCTGTCCCTGTTTGCCTGAGGCCAGAGTAATTACTTGCCCCTCCTTTGCTGACCACTTAGGTCTTCACAGTGCTGGCTTTCTCTCAGTACAGCTCAAGAGAATCCTGGCTAACTCCGACTTCTCACCCCATCGACTTGCCTCTTTCTCCTAATCAAGTCTCTCAAACTAGTCCAGCTTCTCTCTGCCACCCATATGACAGAAAGGCGATGACACAATAAAAACAAAGATCGTATTAAGGATGAGAAAGCTGAGAGGCAATCTGAATAATTTTTTATCGCATTTCATTTATATACAGTAAAAAAATCATAACTGTATATCTCAATGAATATATATAACCTCACTTTTTAATTCAAAAATTAGATCATAGTCTATCGTGAAACTACAGATTCTGTACTTTACTTTTATAAGAAGAAAATAGACTGGCAAAAAAAAGCTTCAAGAAAGTTAAAATACGCAAATTCAGTTTAACTCCCATAGAATGTATGGCATGGTAACAAATCATGACAATGACACTTTAATCAGAAATAATTCCAACATGTAGGTCTACCATGTGTTTGGTACTTTTGAGGACTAGGATGACAAAAATGAGTAAGTCTCACAAATATGAGTAAATTATCAAAAAACAAGGTTAAATAATCATTGGTATCCTGTGCTTGCCAAAGAGAAGCAGTAATAAATGGTTAAGTGGAAATACTACTAAATTTAAGTACTTAAAGAGCTAAGTTCTAACTATCTGGAAAATTAACTTAAGAGTTGGTTGGCTCCTGCATAACTGATAACTGAACTGATACTGTATCACTTTGTCTTCCCCAAGGCACATGGTAGGAGGGCAATATGTTAAAATAATTTCTTTGAGATCTTAAAGTTCAAATTAAACTCCACTGAAGTATTTAAATGCACAAGATATTAAAGCACCTTCAAGAAACATACACTCCAAGTATGAAGACAATATACAGTAAACAAACAAGATACAATATATGGCACTAAAAAGAGAGTGGTACTAAAAGAGAAAGATGAACAAGAATTATAAATAGTAGAGAAGCTCTACCGGAACAGAACACACAAGCCCCAGGCTCTGAAAGTCAAGGCCATCTTGTCAGAAACTATAAGACTAGGTTCAAAATTCAGACCTATGTAGTCTTTGATCTTTTTTTTTAAAGATTATTAGATCAAAAGGAGGGAAAAGGAATCTCTATTGAAATAGTAAAAGCATAAAATTTGGTGGCAGAATACATCCAAGGCAGAGTGAGAAGCAGTCTAGCCAACATTGTTTGTACTGTGGAAAGTGAGTGACAAGAGCCTAGACGGTCAAAATTCAGATGTTGTCCTCTACAGGTGATTAGGCACTAGAGGTTCAGGAGAGACGAGCGATGGAAAGAAATAAGCATTTGTGAAAAAGCATAAATCTGGCAGCCATATGGAAAACAGAGTGAAGAGGAAAGAGGTGAGAAGCAGGAAGTAGAGACTGCTTAAACAGTCCTGGTACAATAACAGCCTAGATGAGAGAAAAGGCAATATAAAAACAGAGAAGGGATGAGTCACGGAGAAAGCTGGATGGAGACTCAACAGTAGTCAGTTACTGTGAATAGAGAAAAACCAAGTAAGACACAAGTTAAAGATGACTCCAAGGTTTTCAAGTTTTAGAGACTGAAAGTTACTTTTAGACAGGAAAAATAATTTGATTTGTGGGGCAAAAAATAATGAATCCTCTTTCAACATATTGAGATTGTAATATGTTAAAAGGGATTCATTATAATGGGTGAGCCCAGTAGAATGCCTAGTGAGGAGTTGGAAATATTGAATTGCTAAAGTCATGAGAAAATTCTGAAGAATCACAAAGGCTTGTGGGATTAATTTGCATAGCCTTTAAGACACCAACTAACTTTATTATGTACTGTAGAAAAATATACAAAAATATTTGTACAAAAAACTTGACAATTTTTCAAACAGGCTATGCTGCTTTATGCCTCCAGGCTTCTATATATGCTGATCACTCCACCTGGAATGCCCATCTCCTGTCTAGTATTGGGAAATTTAACTCATCCTTTAAGTGTCAGGCCTCCATTTAAGAAAGCAAGAATAAGCAGCAATATGTGTATACATTATTTCATAGGTTCAAAGGATTAGAGAACCAGGAAATGGAGGCAGATACAGCTATCAATGTAATGGAACAGATATAAGGAACAGGAGATTGAACTGGATAATCACGTAAACCTACACCCCAACTGTAGCTCTCGGAAGAAATCGCCCAAAAGAAAAGAAAGGAAGAAAGAATAATTCACTCACACCATTTGCAAACACTGCACTTAGATAAAATTCACATGTGTATTAAAACAAAACAAAAAACCTTAGGTAATAAGGAGAAAATCATCATCCAGGATTCAGAGAAAGAAGTTACACCTGGAAATTATCTACAAAATAAGCTAAAAGAAAACTTTAGGACATAAGTTTATAGCTGCAACAGAATGTAATGTAATATGGATTCTACATATAAAAACAGAAATGCATGAAGGAAAAAGAAGTGAGGCAAGGCAAGGAAAAACTGTAAGGAATCATCTGAAACGATAAAAAATTAAAACCCACAGTAGAGAAAAAAAAAGCCGAATGGGTATCAGGAAGTCAAATGACAGAATGGACACATTCAGAGAGAGCTTCCTTCTTAAAGAAAAACAGAACAAATGTAAAATAATAAAAACAGGCACATAGGTAAAACCAATAAAAAAAAAACAACACTTAAAAGGACAGATGAATGGAGAGCAGAGAAAGGATAACCAAAATATTAATCATTATTGCTCTTTTGGAGGAGAAAGGCTGAAATTCTGTAAAAAGAACAATAATCAAAAATAAACTCGAAGGAAAATTTGTGTGCATGTGGAAGAAAGGGTAATATATATTGAGTTAAAAAGAATTCATCAAGCAAATAAACACAAAAGGAGTGATGGCATTAGATGGCATTAGGGTTTTGCAAACCCTAATGAAGTAAAGAATCTGGACAGTGCTCACCAAGGGCTGCTCAAGCCCTGAGGTGAATGGCAGATGGCAACATTCCCAATGTATGAATAGGGCTACCAAAATCCAAACTGATTCACTACTATATATATAATTCACTGATCAATCTCAACATCATAAAGTGAAAGACAACTTGGCATTATGTGCCTCTGAAACTAATTACCACTTTATAGGAAGCACCATAGGAATGCAATCAACAAAATTCAAAATATGGGAAACTCTACAACACAACTGACCTTATTTCTTTAAATTAAGAGGGGAAACATATAGATTAAAAGAGACATAACCACAAATTACAATACATTGATCTTGTTTAGATCTTCAATTAAACAGACCAACTATAAACATTTACGAGACATAAGGAAAATCTGAAAAGTGAGTGAATATTTGTGGATACAGAATTATTATTCTTTTTTACGCAGATAATAGTCACAAACCCCCAAAGTTTGCTGAGAAGTAAAAAGCTGAGCAGAGCTTTCAGCAGCATGCAAAGCTAGGAGAACAAAATTAAAGAGTTCTGGCAACCCAGGATGAGGGTAAATACCATGCGCTTTCAGTTGGGACCCCGATGGCTACACTCTAAGAGTCAAAAGTACACCGGAAATAGACCAGGCTGCAGCCTCGTTGAGAAGGATGTCAATCCCTGGCTGATCAACACGTGCTAGCCCTCTAACTACCTGCCCAGAGCAGCATTCTAGACTGAGCCTAATGTCATCCAGAACGTCAAATTACCTTCACGATTTCTTATATATAATAACTGGCATGTAAGGCAACAATTATGACTAAAATACAAGATAATATATCTGGATCCCCTCTAAGTCTATTTTTATTGCCTGGGATTATCTTGGATAATAAATAATGGGTTCAAGTAATTAAAAGACATAATTAAGAATTCTGGCAGAGAATTGGAAACTATTATAAGAAAACTCAAATGAAAATTCTAAAACTGAAAAACAGAATAACTAAAATCAAGAATTCAATGGATGTATTTAACAGCGAATTAGACACAGATGAAGAAAGAATTAGTTATTTGACATTTTAATCAGAAGCAAATATCCAGACTGAAGCATGGGAGAAAACAAGATAAAAATATAGAAGAATGTGAGAAGTATATGGGACGTGATCAAAAGGCCTGACAAAGAAGGTATGTGAGTCCAAGAAGAGAGAATAGAGCAGAAGCAGAATCTGAAGGGAGAATGGCTACTAACTTTCCAGAACTGACAAAAGGCATCAAGCCACAGATTCAAAAATACTCCAAGCTCCAAGCAGAATGTATAAAAGAAAAGCTTACCTTACTAAAGCACATTTGAGTAAAGAGTAAAACTGCTGAAAGCCAACAGCAAAGAAATAATTTTATAAATAGCCAATGGGGGGAAGAAAAGATTACCTTCAAAGAAACAACACGAGCTGAATTCTTAACAGAAAAAAAGATGGAAGGCAGAACACAATGCAATGGTATCTTCATAAGGCTGATAAAAAGTAACTGCCAGCTTTGAATTCTAAATCTAGGGGAAAAAATTAAATGAAAATTAAATACAGACACTGTCAGGCAAATAAGAGCCTTTCAAAAAAGAAAGATGGAAGCTATGAGATGTAGAAAAAAAAGCAATAGAAAGTAAATGGATAAAACTAAATGGATAAAACTGAACTGAATGATTAAGTATAAATAAATATCTTGTGGGTTTCAAAATATAGAGAATTAAACAACAGTGGCACATAAGTTTGGGGGGAGGAGTAAATGGAGCTCAAACGCTCTGAGGTCCAAACTAATACTAATGTCAGACGAAGTAAACTTTGCAAGAAGCATTACTAAAAATGAAGATCATGTCATGGTGATTCACCAGAAAGATATAAAATTCTACATTTGTACATACATAATCAAATAACTTCAATATGTATATAGAACAAAATAACAGAACTAAAAAGAGAAATAAGGAATTTAACAGTAACTGATAGAATGAGCAGATAAGAGTGAATGACACTGCACATATGAAACACTGCATCCAATAACTGCAGGATACATGTTTTTCAAGTGCACAGTGACTGTTCATCTAAGCTGATCATATGATGGACCATACAGCAAGTGTAACAAACTTCAAAGAGCTGAAATCATTCGGGGTGTGTTCTCTGATAATGGGAGATTATGTTAGAAATAACAAAATAAACCTGAAAATCCTCTTATTTGTGGAAATTAAACAATTTACTTCTAAATAACCCATGGAGTCAACAAGGACATCTCATTATTTTGAACTGAATGATAATAAAAATACTACATATTAAAACATATAATTACTGCGAATTAAAGCTTATTATTTACAATGAAATTTATAACCTTTAAAGTACATATTAGAAAATGACTACCTGAAAAAAATCCAATGATCTATGCATCTTAAAAATTAGAGAATGAGTCTATAGCCATGCTACCCTGTACGAACCCCCGATCCCGTCTGATCTTGGAAGCTAAGCAGGTTCGGGCCTGGTTAGCACTTGGATGGGAGACCACCTAGGAAGACCAGGTGCTGTAGGTATTAAAAAAATAAAAAAACAAAAATTAGAGAATGAACAAATAAAACCCACAGAAATGTGTTGTTAGGCGATGTGTCCTTGTGCAAACATCATAGAGTGAGTGAACTTACATAAACCTAGATGGGATAGCCTACTGCTCTGTAGGGGAGGAAAACTAATTTTCCCTCCTACTGGGTTCCTGACTGAGACATCCTGTGATAAAAGATTAAAAGGAGAAAAACGAATAAAAGTTTAATAATATGTATACCTTCTGCATACATGCAAGAGACCCAGGATAACTGAGTAACTCACAAAAATGCCTTAAGCTACCACCTTAAATACCATTTTCAGCTGAAAATAAGATGTTGGAGGTAGGGAAAGGGAGTTATAGAAGGTTACCAGGAAAGAACAGTAAACACAGGTAAGGCTGTTATGCAAATATAGGTCTTCTGAATTGATAAGCATTTCTAGAGACAAGGTCATTCCCCCCTCTTCCAAGTACAGAAGGAAGTCCCCTTACAAATGGAGAATTCCCTTAAAAATGTTGTTAAGCATCTTTTACAAAGGGCAACTTATGCTTGGTTTTCAGGGCTACTCCCTGTCTGCTGTTTCTCAAAGTTAACCAGCCTAAAATAATCCTTATGCCAAAGAGACATATTTTAGGGTGACAAATTCTGTTCCCCAATAGCTCTTCAGCTGCAAGCCTGTACAGCATGTTACTGTACTGAATACTGTAAGCAATCTTAACACAACAGTAAGTATTTGTGTGATGTGTCGTGCTATGACATTATCACCTCACTAGGTGGAAGGAATTTTTCAGCTCTGTTACAACCTTATGACATGACTGTCATATATACAGTCCATCACTGACCGAAACATCATTATGCAGCAGATGACTGTGGAAAGAAATAAAACAAATGTGTGAAAGGTAGAGAGATAAGGAATTAGGTCATTAGATAGGAAGGAAGAAAAGAAGGGAAGGAGGGAAGGAAGGAAGAGAAGACCAACAAAGTCAAAAGTTTATTCTTTGAAAATAATATTGATAAAACTTCTGATGAGACTCATTTTAAAAAAAGGATAGAACAAATTATCAGTATAATGAATGAGAACATCACTACAAATCCTACAGAAAATAAGAGGGTATTATGAACAACTATATGCCAATAAATTTAAAAATTTAGACTAAGACAAATTCCTAGAAGTTATCACAACTGATACAAGTTTAAAATCTGAGTTCTGTATCTATTAAAGTAAAATTTCCCCACAAATAAAATATTGTTATTTAAAAAAAATAATAACATCAATCCTATCCAGAATCTTCCTGAGAACACACAAAGATGAAAATATTCCTCAATTCATTTTATAAAATCAGCATAATCTTGATAGTAAAATATGAGAAGGACATTGCAAGGAAATTTTTCAGTCTCACTCATGAATATAGATGTAAAAATCCTAAACAAAACATTGGTAAACAGAATCTAGGAATCTAGTATATGCTGAAATGTTGACAGCTTTCTCTCTGAGATCAGGAATGATACAAAGATGCCTCCCATCACTACTTCTATTCAACAAACATTTACTGAAGGTCCTGGACAGTGCAACGAGCAAGTCAAAGGTGAATGGAAAAGAGGGGCTATGTAGCAAACCTGACAACCTCAGAGGGCTGCTTGGCAGGGCTGACAAACACAGTGCCTAAGTAACCACACACGGCAGTTTGATTAAAACTTCTAACTGGGCAGGTCATGGTGGGCACTCACTGTTCTAGGCCTACAGATGCCTTAATAGAAGGTTCATCTTTGTCTTATAAGGGAGACCTGTCCAAGATAACATATCTTTGAAATGTCAGTAACTATCTTTCCTAGGTCTCTCAGAGGCATAACTACCTTCACAGGACAACCCTAAAACTTCTCATTTTCTTGTTACTAATACCATCCCTATTTACTGTAAATGTTAAATGTTAACTATGCTGTACCCGCCAATGTGAAAGAGGTATGTTTCTCTCCATTTTGCTTTTTATCCAGTTCTTAAGACCCCGCCCCTCATCCCATCATTTTGCTTCCTCCTGTCTCCTTAATCTACCAGCAATGGATTTAATGTAACCACCTCCTTTGATCCTAAATGTATAAAAAGAACTACAAAATTGCCATTCTCCAGAGCATTTTCTCAAATCTTTGAGATTTTACTTCTAGGGCAGTCCCGTTGTTTTTTTTTTTCTTTTTGGCTCAAACTCACAAAAAATTTTTATAGGTTTGGACTTTCTTTCATTGACAAAAGAAATATATAAGAATTGGAAAGGAAACTGTCATTATTTGTAGATATTTTGTTCACAGAAAATCCTAAAGAATACTATTACAATCAATAAATAAACTTAGTAAGGTCAGTGAATATAAAGTCAACACAAAAATTAACTGTATAAAACACAGCAACCTGCATTTGTACATAATGGTAAAAATTAGAAAGCAGTATTTAGAACACCGTTTAAATAGCATCCAAAAATCAAATACCCCAAAAAAATCCAACAAAAGAAGTACATGACCTCTACAAAGGAAACCATAAAACACTGAGAAATATTAAGAACTGAATGAATGAGTATATCCATGAACTACAAGATCAAATATTACAAAGGTCTCATTTCTCTCCCAAATTGATCTATAGAATCAATAAAATCTCAAATTTCCAATAGGTTTTTGGGGTGTGTGTGTGTGTGTGTAAAGCTGTCATAATTAAGGCAATGTCTAATGGTCCAAAGACAGGCATATAGACCCATGAAAAAGACTAGGAAATCAACATATTAATGAACACCTGGTTTATAACAAAGGTGGTAGGCACTTCAGAGCAGTACAGACATAGGGCTGTTTCAGTAAATAGTACTGGGTCAGTTGCAGCGCCATTTGGAAAAAAAATTAATCTTGTCCCTACCTTACACTGTAGACAAAATTCAATTTCAAATAGAACTGGAGGATGATCCTTAGAAATATATCATCAGATTCCCTTCTCCTCTGGCTTCCAACTGAGTTTGGCCAATGGGAGACATTAGCATGAGACTGAGGGTGGGAAAATTAAGTCAGGATAGTCATTCCCTGGTATCCTCCCTGCCAGTTGTCATGAGTTGTGGACAGCCCTCTTTAGAGGCTTCACTTCCTATCAGGAAGCCCTTTCTACACAGCTACCCTCTCCCACTTGAGGTTACTGTTCCTTTAAAGATCAAGTTGTATCAAGGTCTCTCAGCGATCACTAATGCTAGATACTGGACTTGCATTTGTTTTCTAGACTCTACCCATATGTTCATAAATCGTTCCCTTATTAAACTCTCAAAATATCTAGTACGAAGGCCTTCTGTTTCCTGCTGGACTCTGACTAAATCAGGCATTATCTAAAAAAGTCGAAGATATGAGCTAAAGATATCCATATTCTCTCACCCAGGAATTCCACTCCTAGTTATATATCTCACAGAAAGGCATGATTATGTGCAATAGGTATATGTCCAGTGCTGTTCACTGAAGCCATGTTCATAATCTTCCAATTTCCAAACTGGAAAAAAACAAATGTCTACAAATATTTGGATAAAAAAAAATTGGGTCAAAAATCTTATAATGGAATATTACATTCAAACCAAAATGAACAAAATATTTGAACTTTTTTATTTCAGAGCCCTTTTACACACTTAGAAAAAGATTCCAAAGACCTTTTTGTTTTATATATCTCTATATAAAATATATATAGATATAAAAACTAAGTTTTTAAAATGTATATTTATTCATTTTAAATAACAATACATATTAATATAAGTAACATTTCTTATAAAAATAACTGTTTTCTAAAAAAAAGTGAGAAGAGTGGCACTGTCTTTTATTATTGCAAATCTTTTACTATCTGGCTTAATAGAAAACAGCACATTTTTCATATCTGTTTCTATATTCAATCTGTTGTGATATTTTGTTTTAGTTGAAGCACATGAAGAAAATAAGCCTTGCACAGATATACAGTTATTGGAAAGGGAAAAGTAGTTTAACAGTCTTTTCAAGTAATTGGGGGTATTCTTCTTTTATACTACATCAAAACTCCACAAGTGACAATTTCTTAAAGATCAGATGCAATGTAGCTTCTGAAACCCTATCAAATAACTTTCCATACTCTGTTCGCCGAAATGCACTGTCATATCTTGCATGTTGAATAAAAACTTTTATCCGTGCATATTTTTGTAACATCTACACACATTTGAAAAATATTAGTTCACTAAATTATGTAAGTCTTCCAAAGGATGACATTTCACTATATGACATAATAAAATCACATACATCTATCTCATCAGAAAGGTTTTTAAGTATTGATAAGCCATCAAGTTCACAGTGGTTGATACAAGTTTCTCTAAATTCTAATTTTTATGTGAAAACTAAAATTTTATCATTGGCAACAAATACAATTGGTTGTCTTCTTTGAAGTGACAGGTTCACTTTATTTTCAAGAAAATGTCTACCAAATACTGCAGTGGGAGTAATGACAGTTTATCAGTCATTCTATAAAATAAAAATTGTATTCTACTTAAAAAGTAGTAAATTTAGTTTGCAACTCAAATAACTACATGCTTTTCCTCAGAGAAACCACCATAGTTCAAAAGGCAGAAGTGCTTAATCCATACTTACCATTTCATCGATAGAATATTAAAAAGACATGTACTCAAGAAGTGAGAGTTAATAAAATCAACAATTTCTCCTGCTTTATCAAAGACAACCTTGAGTGAAACTGGATTAAAATGACCACTAGTACAGTATAGGGTCACACTGCCTTTATTCATGACAACCTGTCAGCAGTTCTCCCCACCACTGCCTTTTCACTGTTGACATAAGTACCAGTGTCAACAGTGAAAGGGGCAAATATCTTAGCCTAATCATAAAAACAGTTCTGACCTTGTGGATCCCCCAAACGGTCTTGAGAAAAATCCTAGGGGTCCACAGACCACGCTCTGAGAATTACTGAATTGTACCAACACAAAGCAATATGGATGAATCTTTATTAAAAATGCGATACTGAATTAAAAAAATGCTGAGCAAAAAAAAAAAAAATTTTTTTTTCAAATAAAAAAATAATTTAAAAACCAACATTTAGAAGTTTTGAAAGTATACTTTTAAATGGTTCACTGGTTAAAGATATCATAATAGAAATTAGAAAACATTTGGAGCTGAATACAAATGCATCAAAATGTGTGAGGTGAGCTAGAACAGTACTAGAAGAGACATTCACAGCTCTTAAATGGTTTTATTATGAAAAAAGTGAATACTGGATGAGATGATTGGAAGTTAGATGTTGGAGAGATTAAATAAAAGAAAATATAAGGGAATAACTAAACTTGTGAATAACCCGATTTATTTAAATGAACATACATTGTATCTTATCTATAGAAATGTGTCCAAAAATGTCTTACCCAAGTTGTTAGAGTGTGGATCTCATGGCACCTCAATTGATCGATTTCAACTGACTGGTTAATTCCAAAGCCCAATACACATTTATCACAATGCTAGCCAATCGTACCTAGCCATAGATCCATTCTCTTAATAGGATTTCTTGAGAGTCAAGTGCTCCATCTTGAATCTTAGGTATATATTCTTTCTCCACCCCACTAATTGCAGACATGATCCTCCCAAATCTTCACCTCTGCTGTGACCTGAATACTTGGATAAAAACTCAGCTTCTCCTCTGTAAAGACCAACGGGAGCATGCTTTCAAACTCAGAAATTCACTCAGGTTGTACCCGAATTAAGTTGGAAAAACTCAAATAAACTCAATAAAAGATACTTGTAAAGTTGTAGAAGTATCATGAAGAATGACTACAAACTCTTTTCTTTTACCTCTTCTATTTTACCCACAATCTCCTTTTCCTTTCTATTCCCTTCTCCTGGTTACAGAAACCTACAGGGTTCAGTGTGGGGAATCAAGGTGACAACTGGCAGAAAAAGAGCCTGGATCCTTTCCACATTCCAGTTCTCCACAACTTTTTGGCTGTCAGCACATTTCCAGCCTTTCACAAGTCACTGCACCGGGCATCATCCAAAATTGACCTGCCCACAGTTTCTTATTTTCCCATTTTTTTTCACTCCTTCACTCCCATTACCTTTGCTCCAGACCCCTTCAACTTGTTTGACAAGGAAGAGAAGAGAAAAGAACTGCATTAGCAGTGGAGACACAACAGTGAACAGGTTCTCCTGCCTTCACACACCTGGGGCAAGGCTGCAAATCTGGCAAAACCACATGGCCAGACAAACATGTGGGCACTGTACACACTGTTATTCAGTCTCAGAGGAGTCTCAATGCTACACTCCAATCATTTTCTTATCTTTGGTGTCTCCTCTTTTCCAACCATTTTCCACTCTTCTCAAGCTACCTTCCCAACCTTGGTGCCTCTTACTCTCTTAATTTACATCCTACCTCGTAGAGAAAAAAACGAGAGATGATCAGGCTTAATTAAAACTACTCTGGTAAAAGGTCATGAATGAACTATTCATTTCTCAGATTTTCCCATGGCTTGCTCCCTTCTGTCAGATTCCAGCTCAAATGCTGCCTTCTCAAAGAGCTCTTCACTGACTCACGCTGGAAAGTCGGACTCCTATCTACTCTATCCCCTAGTTCTGTTTCATTTCCTTATAGGATGTATCACGATGGCAGGGACCTGTCCTGTCCACCACACTCGCCCCAGCAGGTGCTCAGTAAATATTCACTAAATAAACTAATTCCTATTGGAAAACTAGTTCTGATTTGCTGAAGTTTTGAATTATGCATGAGCTTCAGTATTACACCCCTTGCTAAAATTTTTCCAAATTCAGACCATTACAATGTCATCTTTTCTACTTCTCTTCATTCTAAATCTGAATTTTATTTAAATTGCCTTCTTTAAATAATTGCCACCTGTATCTACCATCCCTTCAAACCTGTTTTGTTATTCTAGATTTTTTCCAGTATCTGGCTTGCATTTTTCCTCTCTACCTTATCCTTAATTGTTTTCAATAACTTCTATATGGTCAGTGACATTGTCAAGTTACTGCAACATACATGTGTGTCAACTGCTAACCACAGCACAACCTCAGCCTCAATCTTACCTTGAAGTGCTTCCTCTTAAAACCTCAGTTCTCATCTTTCCCACTTCTCTGCACCCAGTGACCTTATTCTTGCTCTTCGCTGAAACTTCTAAGGCTGCAGCTCCTTCACTTTACACTCCTGGATATACACTGGATTTCCTACAATTTGCTGTCCGTTTTTCTACTATTAACGCAACTCCCAGTCCTATATTAAACTCTCTGAACTTTCTGCCACAAGCTGTCCCCTGCCTTATGTTCCAGAGCACCAATACAAGTCTTCAAATACTATTTTAGCATGTTTAATTTCAGGCTGGATTACTTCAAATTATATGCTAATACTTAAAGCAAAGCAAGACATGGGGTTACGTAAGAGACTATCTTTAATAGAAACAGTAATGGTAAACAGAGTACGGGTAATTCCACAGTCTCATTTGATTATGACAGTATGTATCATTTACATTAATTCCCAGTCACCACTACACATGATTATTTAGAGGGAATACTTACATAGATAAGTCCTGAATAGTAACGATCCTTCAGATTATGTAAAACAGAAGCTTCATTTAAACATGTCAATTCTGCCATATCCTCCACCTTAGAAAACTTAGGTGGGTTCATCTTCTGAATATCATCTTTGTTGACCATTGCTTTCTTTCCGTTCTCTGCCAACTCCACCATAACTTCATCTCCCCGTTCTTCTTTGATACTAGCTGCCTCAAAACCATGGCGTTCTGATGGAATCCACACCAGCTTTTTAGCCGTCCAATCAGCCTGAGTGGCAGGGTTGTAGATGACAGCCCTGTCCACAAAGAGATACCTCTCTGGATCTTCAAGTCCACTTCTCTGTGCCATTTTAGACAGAAGAATCCAAGAGCAACTGCCTCTATAAAAGGAGGAGGACAAAGTTAGATATTTTAAAATATTCAATGATTCACAAATTTTGCTCTTCTAAGAAACTTAAAACAAAACCTTTGGTAAACAGAAAGCATAAACTTTGAGTTAAGGAGCTGGGGTATTCCTCTTTATGGGCATATTAACCGAGTGTCCAAGGTAAATTTCAGGGGTGGCCACAAATTATGACTCTGGTTGTCTGAAGACTACTCAAGGCATGCCCTCAGTTACTGAGGGCTAAAAAACAAACAGAAGGAAAAAGCAAAGTTCCAGTTTGACTTTCTTCCTCTTCATCTCCTCTTTCACCCTTACCACAAATTAAACAGAGAATTAAGAAGGGAAAAGAGAATGAAGAAAAAGAAAACAAAGATTCATAATAAAAGGCCTAGGGAGTGGTACCAGAATTAGAGTGACCACCAGGATATAGATACAAAACACGTTGACTGCCAGAAGAGTAAAGCTTCAGGTCTAAAACGACCTCCCATTCTACCCTCAGACAATAGACTCAAAGTTCTTCCTTACAAATATGCCAAGTCAGTCCCACAGCTTCTCTATGGCCCGTGTGGTCTTAGTGTGATCAAATGAGGACAAGAGTAACTTGGCTTCACACAACAGCCTTTCAAGTATGTGATGGTAACTATTCAGGTCTCCACCCCACTCCTGCAGCTGCTCCTACTCCCTCTGTCTCCTCTTCAGCATTCCATCATTCATCAAGACTCATTCCACTTCCCTGAGCTCTTGCTTCTAAACAGACTCCATGTGCTTAAGCCCCTTTAGAGTGTGGGGCCCAGAAGCAAACATAATATTCCATAGGGTCTGACCAGTGCAGAAGAAAAAGGAACTGTTAACAACCTAGAGAAAACTGTTTCTGTGACTTTTACCTAATAAACCAATTAGGTGTTGTATCTCATTAGCATCATTAACTGTTCTGTCAGCCAAGGCTCCATGCAAGCTGTTATAAGCTACCTCTCCTCCTATACTTATGCAATTGGCTTTTTGGATCAAATGACAAGATTTTACATTCATTACTCACCTTTCTGATGTGACTGACAATATCTTTCTGGGATCCAAAACCATCATTAAACACTTGTTAATACTCCGAACTCCCAGTTATTGCAAATTTCATAAGCCCGGTTTCCAAGGCTTACATTCATCCAAACCAATGCGAGAAGCCAAGTGAATACTTACCCTTGCTCTATCAAATCCTCCCAACTTCTCCTTCCCCACAAACTGATGAGAATTCTTTGTAGCCAAGAGAGAAGGCTGCAAAGTTAACTATAAATTAGTCCAAAGTTGTTAAAAGGTTCTTAACCTTGAGTCCATAAATTCAAGCTCCATGAAATCACTGAAGTGGCTCAAAAATATTGTATACTTACTGTACGTGTATATGTGTGTGTGTGCATGTGTGTGCTCTTCTAAGAACACCCACAACTTTCTTCAGATTCTTAAAGGGATCAATCTGTGTCCTAAAAGATTAATCACTTATAGTAGGTGCAGATACTAGCCCTTTCACCCCCAATAGGAATTTACTAGAATCAAACAGCTAAGATTCTTCGAAATTATTTGTTACAATGTAACATATTACAAACACCCATGCTCTAGAGCCTGGTTCTCAAATTTTGGCATGTGCATCAGCGGCTCCTAGAGGACTTATTAATATACAGATTGCCTGGCCCCATCCCCAGAGTTTCTGATTTAGTTAAATCTGGGGTGGAGCCTGAAAATTTGCATTTCTAACAAGTTCCCAGATGATGCTGATGCTGATGCTGCTGGTGCTGGTGCTGGGACCACGCTTTGAGAACCATCACTCCATAAGTCTCTGGCTGCCATGGTGAGCCACTGTTACTAAGAGGTATCTGATGTAGGAAAAAAGTTGATAACTAATGTTCTAGACTAATTCATAACCTGATTTAAAGAATATGCTAGTAGTTTAAAGATTATGGTCTTGAGTAAAACAAAAAAAATCACAAAACAAAAGAGAAAAAAAACCAGAACATAACATTAAGACTTCTACAAATAAAACTGCTAATATGTTTTATAAATAAATTTGCATTTGCCTTCTTACAGAAAATATTCGTGGACACATGTACATTCTGAATGGTTTCAAAAGCCCATTACCTCCACCTCCAGAGACTGCTCTAATAAGATTTTTAACAAGTTTTATGTTCCAATTTATACACTATACACTGATAAGAAGGCATGACTTTGAAGTGGGACTTATCCTAGATGAATTGGAGACAATCAGATACTCTGCCTTTAGGAAGGACAGAGTCTATTAAAAGAGAAAATGTCCAACTATAACAAATTATTATAACAAGTTACTCTTATTATTTCTGTTGGGTATAAACTATATATCCCATACAACACTTGGAAAACTGTCTTGCTGCCAGGAGGCACATACAGATTTCTTTAATTTTACATTGGGCATGCTTAAATTTAGCAGGTGACTATAAATTAAAATATCTTAGGTCATTTCTAGAGCAGGTCTTTTTATTAAGTAAATTAAGTATTTGAAAATTATTCTATCAAATCAGTAAGTACATTGGTAAATTTATCAGTACTTTCTCTAAGTGGGGAAATGCGTCTAATTTAAGAAAAAAAACAACTGATCTCAAAGTATAATTATAAAATGCTCCTGATTTTGTGGGGAAATAATATATATACTTTTTAAAAAAAGGAACAAATATTCAAGTATTCATTGGGTCTTCACTGGGTAGTGGGATTACAAATTACTTTTCCAGAGTTTTCTACAACTAACTGAACACTGTAAGGACAGTTTCCTGTTCCTTGCTATATGCTAAGCACTTAGCCTAGTCCCTAGTCTAAGGAGATCTATATCTATTGATTAAATATTACATGAGTAGTCACTACCCTCATAGCTTCAATTTCTCTACAACCAAAAACTTATCATTCCTTCAAATACTGACCCAAATGCCACCCTTTCAGAAGTTCTTTTCAGGTCAATCTGGCAATTTAATCCTCACTCTTCTAACATTTTGTGCTGCTCTTCTGGCATTCTTCTTGCCCTCCCTTGCATTGTCCCACAGGGCTTAGCAGGTAGTAAGTACTCAAATTGTTGTTTAATTGATAGTGTTCATGAGGCCAATGAAGATTTTTTTTTGTCCATTTTAACTCTTCACTTGTGATTACCAAATATGTTCTATTTTTTTCATTCCATTGTACATTTGGGACCCAATCTTGATAATACTGTTATTTAACAGTGAACCACTCCCAAATGCTTTGCCTTGCAGAAAAGATAATACCACAATTTTTAAAATAGCAGATACTGTTGTTATATATAACTCATTATGGCCAGACACTACTCTAAGCAGTTTACATCTATCAACTCTTAATCCTCACAATAGCCCTATGAAATGGATATTAGTAATATCTTCATATTACAGATGAAAAATCTAAGGTACACAGAAAGCCAATAAGCAGCCCAAGGTAACAAAGCTAACAAATAGGAGAGCTAGGATTAAACTCAGAGTTCAGCTCATGAGTTTGAACCTTTTACAGCAATGGAAGGTAAGAGAGAGGAAATTTTGAAGGGCATGTTTTACACTATATACTGCCTCTCTACTAAATAAAAACCCTACCAGTATGTCTTCAAAAGTATACTCAGCCAATGAATACACTCCCACAATCTTGGAAATGCTTAATATTTTACAGGAAAAAATACCTACGCTTAAGAAAAAAAGGAATAAATGGGTTGCAGGAGACATAAAGATAACCCAAAGATTCTTAGTATTATTTGAAATAACTGCATAATTACAGTTAAATCATTTATCTGTGTATAAATTGGCTTCCTACAGTCAAAAGCCCCATCCTCTTCACTGGCTTTGTATGCCCACACCTCTGGGCTCCCTCCCACCAGGCCATTTTTGACTTTCAATGAAATGTCACCCAGCGAATTTCTCGGCTGCCTCCCAGCACCTACTATAGGGTAGGGACACAGGAAAACGTTTCAATTTTATGAATATTTTACATATAAAAAGCCAAACAAAAATGATGCATAAATTGTCCATGATAGAGCATCCACCTAAGACAGATAAACCAAAACAGAATTGTCCTAATTTTGTGTAATGCTACCATTGAGGTCACTTACTTACATTAGAGATGTGCAAGTCTGTTAATTTATCAAAACATTGTTACATATTTCTGAAAAGTAGATCCAACATCAGGAATTTTAATTCTTCATACATGATGAGAAAGTACATAAACTGCAGTCGCACATAGTCTTTCATCATACAACATGCCCTTCAAAATTTCCTCCATCTCACCTTCCATCCAGTCTGTCTTCATTGTAACGATTTCCCTAAGGAGCCCAAATAAAAAGCCAGGCTCTCGGGTCACATCCCTTTGCTGCAAAAACTCATGCTATACCGCACCATTACACCATATGCTTTCTCTAGATAAGGACAGGGAAGAACTGAATTTAAGATGCAGAAGTAAGGAGATGCATAAAATGGCCACTTTTCCAGAATCCGAACAGACAGGGCATACTTAAACATCAAAAGCATGGGACTAAAAGGCAGACTGATGAAGGAAATAAAACAATAAATAGATTAAAGTTTTCCAGAGTGAGATACTATCAAGGATAATTAAGTCAGGCTCAAAGAATCCTCAGTTTCGATGTTAAAAAACAAAATCTCAGCAAAGCCAAAGTATTATATTTAGTATTATATTATTCAGCGAAAACAGCAGTCTTTGTTTCATTTGCAGTCTGGATCTACCCCGCCTGCTTTCCCCTACCCCACCCCACCCCACCCCCTTCCATCAACCGCAGTGATCTTGAAGGGAGCTGCAGAGGCCCTAAGAAACAGAGATAACGGGCATGGGCAGAGGCCACGTTACCCAAACCTCACCAGCTGAGCTCAGACCCACTGAGTTGCCAACCTCTTTCCTAAGGCCCTAGTTCCCAGGCAGGCCAACCTGGGGGCCTCCCTGGTTCCTGGGCCGCATCCGCCCACTGCAGGCCCACAAAGCCCCCGCACACGCCAGGACTCTGCGGCTGCAACTTTCCTCCGACCCCATTCCAGTCCAGTTTTATGGCATCGGGTGTGACCCTAGATGCAGAAGGCCAGGAAGACTGCGGCGAGGCATTCTCAGATCACTCACACAATAAAGGGATCCCGAGGCGAGGGCTGACCCTCCCCCCGGCCGCCCTGCTGCAGCGCGCCCCCGCCACATTTCCCGCCTCGCCCCTCTACACCGCCCGGGCCTCGCCGGGCGTTCATCCCCGGCCCCCGCGGTCCACAGAGCGCGTTAAAAGACGCACCCTCTCTCGCTCTCTTCTCCGGACACCAGCGGAGCCCGACCTGACCCACGCTGGCCGCCGGCTCCTCAGACCCTCACTCGCCGCGCGCTTTCCCAGCGGTGCTGAGCCCTGTCCTCCGATCCCTCCAGCCCACCGGTCCGGGCGCGCCGCTCGTCTTCCTAGACCTCGGCGAACCCCTTACGGCAGCCGGGGTGCCAGACCCGGCCTAACTCACCCAGGAACCCACCAGGCGCCCTTCCTGTCCAGCGCCCACCCCCAACCGGGATGGCGCTTTCCAGCTCGCCCAGGACTCCCTCCCCTCCTGGGGGACAGACAGACTCGCGGGACACCCCGGGACCCCCAGCAGAGCCCCAGACCCCCCCAACTCCGCGCCCCACGGATCCCACACACCGAGTACAAGCTTCCCATATCCCAACCCCAAGATCTCCATCCTTGGCCCCCCGGGGGTCGTCCTCCGCATACCCAGGCCCTGATCCCTGCAGGGGTCTCACTCTCAAAGACCTCATCTCCCGTCCCTCCAGGGGTCTTTTCCTCAATCCCCAGATCCCAATACCTCAATCCCCAGATCCTTCCCCGCACGAATCTACGATCGCTGCAGCACAAACCTTCGACCCCGAGCCCCCTCTGGCTTCCTCGCGCTCCTGCTTCGGCTCGGTTCCTGCCCTCCAGAGCCGCCGGGTCCACCGCCGCCAAGGATCCTTCCCCCCCCACCCCATCCACCCCCCATCCCAAAGCCGTCCGTCCGCTCCGGGCCGCCGCACTCGGACCCGCACAGACGCACCTCTCACCTTCAGCCGAAGATGGTGGCGCCGGCGCACGTCCCCAGCCGCGACCACAGATCCGGTGCCTCAGTCCTAAACCCACCGCTGCCTCCGCCGGGCTCCTTTAGCACTGCTGCTCGGCGCTGCTCCACCCACCCCCACCCTCATTGGGCCAGCTCGACGCCCGTCACCGCCGCCCCCAGACCCACTGGTCCGTTTGCGCGCCCATCTCCAAGGGAAGACGTTAGCAACCCGAACGAAGCTACCTTCCCGAGGTCCGCTCCCTCCACCCACCTGAAGTGATGCTCATTGGCTCCCGCTCCCAGGCCTAGTCGCCGGGGCCCCAATCTCATAGGCTGCTCCGCACGCCCGTCATAGATTCTAGGAGGTGCGGCCGGGACAGTCATGGGCAATTGGCTGGCTAGGGCGGAGATGGACAGCTGAGGCTGGCTGGGCGTCCCGCGATCCCGCGGGGCAGCGGGTGCGGACCCTGCTGAAGCTGCGGTGGTGCGGCCAGTGGGGCAGGTGTGCCGCGGCAGGAGCCCGGAGTTCTGCCTGAACACTCTTCTCCCTGACGTCAGGCCGCTGCAGGAGCCCACTGGAGCGCCTTGCTGCCCGCTCTGCTTGCTGCAGCCGGCGTGTCCCGCAGCGGGACCGGCTGCCGCCGCGAAGCCGCTGGCCCCCGGCGCTGCCGGCAGGGGCGGGGCGGGAGCGCGGTCCAGAGGCCTTACGTCACCCCCGGGGCTGCTGGGGGTGGGGACCGCGGCTGTGCGGCTCACCTGCAGTGGGGGAGGGGCGGCAAAGCTGGGGTGCAGCTCTGCCCATGCGCACGGGCTTGGCGGGGGGCCCGGACTGCAGTTAGCTCTCTGGCCACTGTAGCCGCCGCGGGACCCCGGGCTCACCCTGCCCAGGGCCGCTGAGCCCAGAGCGCTGGATAGCTTCCTCCGCCTCCGCAGTTTTAGCGTTTGCGAAAGGCCTCTCTACCCAGCCTCCTGGCAGAGCTGAGATCCCAGGAGAATGAGAAAAGAACCCGCCTTGGAGAGAAGACTTGGGAAAAAGACTTAATTCTCATTCATTCGTTCATTCATTCATTCGTTCATCAAATGGCTCTCCCTATGTGAGGAGGGGCTAAGAGGAGGTTCTGCTGGGCTGTCATATCCCCTTAGGGCCGAAAAAAAATTGCTCCAAAATAAACTGGAAAAAATCAAAGTTAATAAATATGTAACAAAATATCTGCAGAACCTAGTCAACTACAACATGATTCAGGTAATCATATATAAATAAAGTTTAAGTCAAGAATAAAATGACTTATCCTTACAAAAACCAAAAATTCTCAAAATTCAAAAAAATTTCCTTCAAAATGTAGTTATTTCACGTTGGAAATGGATGTATTTTAATACATGTGATATGATGTAAGTGGCTAAGCCTAGGAAAATTCCAGTCTGGTAAAAAGTAAAGCAAAAAACAAAACAAGGCAGGAAATGATAAGGAAGGTTTGGTGGAATTCAAAGAAGGTTCCAAAGCAGCCGAGCGCAGAGTCCTTCCTGAGGAAGTCCGAATCAGGTCCTGTATTGTCCTTTGTCCTAGTGCATCTGATTCCCCACCCCCCACCTGCCTGCTGGGTAAGCTGCCCCTTGTCCAGGTGTCTTGTGACTTGGCTCCGTAAAGAGATCTGTCCTTAATGCAGTCTGCACATGGAGTACAAGTGAACTGTATAAAATATGTGAATGGTATTCCTCTTCTGAATTTTAAAACATTTCTTAGAGAAGACCAAAGACTGTCTCTAGAGCCTGAGTCTGAGCTTTGCCCGCCACTGAAGTCATTTCTGAATGGAGTGTTCCATGTTTAGAGCATCCACATACAAATAGCTCCATTAGCCACCAAGTTCGTGGTTTCTCATAATTTTAAAACAAACTCCAGTGGACCATCAGAAGAGGAGGACTGGAAGCCCACAATTAAACATCACAAAGACGTTGAGAAATCAACAATAAAGGGAATGTCCCTAAATGTATTACCAGCCCCGGCATCTCTTTAGTACTTAGGCCCTACATTTTCAATTGCTTGCTAGATGTCTCTACCTAGATGGGAGGGAAATTGCAAAAGCAATAAGTCCCAAACTTAATTTCTTTCCACTTCTACTTCATCCCACCACCCAAACTCTCTCTCTTCTCAAATTCCTTTGTCTGTTAATGAAACCAGTCTTGAAACCTGTTTGATTCCTTCATCTCCCTTGGTCCCACCATTGTGTCCCCCTCCACCTCTATCATCCAGCCAGAGAGGCTCTTCTGACTCCAGTCGCACCCCATACAGCTCCATCCCAGAATCAATTGCCATTTTAATGAGGAAAACACAATATTTAAAAACAGATAGACCTGGCTTTGAATCTATCTCTGCCACTTACCGAGGCTTTAACCTTTGACAAATATCTTAACCTAATCTCTAAAGAGGGGGATACAAATATGTACGTAAAGGACTCATTCAACAAACATGTAACGTGATGATTTACTGGGGAAAGAGTAATGGTGAAAACAGAGACTCCAATGAGGTGAGGAAGAAATCTTCCAGAATGTCAGGGCCCCTTAAGCTCTGACATTCTGGGGAAAAAAAAACACGAGAAGAGGTTCCTGAAAATTACTAATTTAAGACTTCTTGCTAACCATGTAGGATGAAGCTAAGTCAGATTTAATTTGATTTAGGAAATGAAGGTGTGATAGTCCTTTACTCCTAATGTCTTAGAGTAAGTCATACCTGCGGCAAATGCTTATTGAGCATCTTTTATGTCTGGGGATTGTGCCAGGTGCTGAGGAAATGCCTATTTCAACACAGGCGTGGTCCCTACCCTCAAGGAGCATACAGGCTAGCAGGAAATATAAGAAAATAGGCAGGTAATTATAATAGAGCAGGGGTTTTTAATCTGGAATCCATGGAAACTTGAAGGCTTTTATGGGTTTTATAAAACTCCTGAAATTTATCGTGTGCTCTTTTTTTTCTGGGGAGATCTATAGCTTTTAGCAGATTTTCAAAGACCTCTGATTCGAAAGGTTGAGAGAATGCAGTATTGTATGATAAGTATCACATTATGAGAAGTACAGCAAGATCCAGGGACACATAAAGGGACACTTAACCCAGAATGGTGGCAGGGGTGGGGATGGGGGAAGTCCCAGAAAATCTTTTTAGAGAAAGTTATTTTGAAAATGTAATCTGAAGAATAAGACATTAATCAGACATTGACTAGGAGGAAAAATCTTTCAGAAGAAACAGCACGTAGAAGGGAGAATGCAAGGCTTTCCAAGCTCAGAAAGAAGTTCAGAGTAGCTAGAGAAAAGAGAACAAACCTGGAGGAGTGGTAAAATCTGAGAGTGAACAAGTAGGCAGGCCAGATTGTATATGTAAACCATAAGGCAGAATTTAGATTTTATCCAGAGGACAACGGAGAACTGTGGAAGAGTTTTAATTCAAAGAGTAACATGACCAGGTTGTGTTTCAGAAGAATCACTTTGGTTGTAACACAGAGGATTGATTGAAATGGGGTAGGGAGAGACTAGTTAAGAGGCTGCTATAGCAAATAGTTCAACTGAGAGATGATGGTAACTTGATCTAAGAAGAGGATTGTAGGCTGGAAAGACATGGTCAGATTGTGGTGATTGCAGTTGCAAAGGTTAAGTGAGTATTTAAGGTGCCAAGCCAATGCATGAAGATAGTAAAGTGCCCAGCATAGGGCATAAGGATGTTTATAATGCCCAGCACAATGCTTGACACATTATAAATTGATTCTCTTCCTCTTTCTTCTCACAGCCTTCTGAATTAAAAATAATTTATTACTCTATCCTGTACATACTTTTATTAAAAACACCTATGAAAATTCCTTACATATTTTCATCTCCATCCATGTACCCTATGTCAATTGAGCATAAATGAGCCAGGAAGGTTTTGCCTAGAAATAAATGATAAAGATTTATTCAAAGGTCTTAGAGTTTGCAAACCAGAAACATAACCAGGCAATACCCAGAGTGTTCTGAAGAAGAAAGAAAAGCTGAGGGTTCTTATAAGAAAAAGTTCTTTCTTGAGAAGAATCAGTTCTGCATTCTTAGCTGCTGGGTTGGTCTGAGATGATAATCTTCCAGATGTTCAGTGTTCTGAATAATGGATGTCAGACAGTCTGGATATGTGAACATTCTTTCTTTAGTCCTTCAGGGGGTAATCAGAGAATTATCTATAGGATATATATATATATATATATATATATATATATATATATATATATATCTTATATATGTATTATCTTATATATCATATATATTATCTTATATATCATATATATATCATATATATATTATCTTATATATCATATATATATCATATATATGATATATATATATATATATATCACATAAATATTAGCCAGGCATAACTGGAAAGTTCAAAAGCTCAAGTTCCCAGGCTGGTTAAAACAAGAGTAGAATCGTTTCCCTCGTGCCTCAGCCTACTTGATTTTAGTAATTTTGCAGCTTGGCTTAGTGACTTTATTTTATATTTTCACTCTCTTTACCTCCTCAAGAGCAATACTGTCCAACAGAAGTAGAATATAAGCCACCAATGTAAGCCACATATGTAGGTTTAAACTTTCTAGGAGCTATATTTAAAAGTAAAGAGAAATAATTGAAATTAATTTTAATAACATTAACCCAGTAAAGAATATTATATTTCAAAGAATAATTAATTTAAAATCATTAATAAGATGTTTCACATTCTTTTTTTTTAAAGTGTTCAAAATCCAGTGTGTGTTTTAGACCTACAGCACATCTCATTTCAGACTAACCACATTTTAAGTGTACAGCAGCTACATGTAGCTGGTGGCTACCATATAGGACAGTATAATACTAGACTGTAAAGTCCTTGTAGGCAAAGCTGACGTGTTCAGCTTGTATCACCAGGAACTAACTCAGGGCTTATACACAGTGACTGCTCATTAGTTTGTCTGATAGAAAGATGGATGAATTGAATGGATTGATGGATCGAATGGGTAGACGGGTAGGTGGGTGGATGATGATATCCCTTCCAGATTTCCAGGTATCAGTTTAGCTAAGACTGAAAAGTGAGCAGAATCACAACATAGGTGATGATAGAGGAACCAAAGCTTGGGCACAGGCAAGGAAAAGTGATTCCAGGAAACAGTGGAGAGTAATAGTGTTTGGCTACAGTATGGAACACATGCTGCAGAAAAGAAGGTGGAATGTAACCCTTGAGGTTCTTGAAAGCTGACACCAAACTATATACATCTGAGGATTCTCAAGCTTCCAGTGTAATTTCCATCAGTAAATATTTATGGAACAACTAAAAAGAGAAGTGAAGGGAAAAGGTAACAGAAGAGAGAAAAAGATAACGAAAAGAAAGAAAAATGTTATCAAAGGGGTAATGATCACTGGTATTGATGTTGGTAAATAATACAAAATAGTAGAGTTTATTAGAGAATTCAGATTGTCACCATCCTGGTGGTTGATGGAAAGAGGAGCGGGTCACTGGAGGCAAACAGCTGGAGAAGTCTGAAGTCTGGTCAATGGTTAGAAATGAAAACAGGCTTGTTGGTCTCAAAGTGTCTGCTGGTCCCTGGTGGAGATGTAGAGAGCCATGTGTTGGAGCAAAGGGCCTGAGATTTAAATCAAGCCTGACTGTTGTCATATGATGCAGCACCATTGCCACCTGGTCTTTAAGGAGCTGGGGCTGATTTGCTTTTCTTTGCATCAGTCTTATCAGGTAGAGAGAAAATCAAAAAATTGCTCTGGATTTGCTGAAGACATATCATTCTTCAGACAAAAAAGTGTGTGAGCATCTCATTGCTTTGAAAATCCAAATCAGTATTCTAGAAAGACATTTTTTTATCAAAGTCTTTTCTTGTATTAAAACATCCTGCATGATATTGGGCAAGTCCTTAACCTCTCTGAGTCTTAATTTAATTGTGTGTAAAACAGGGATAACAATAGCACAAATTAGCAGTTAGTATATATTACTCTTTATTACTACTATTATATCCATCATTAGTGTTTACATGGTCTTTCACAGGACGTTTATAGTGCTCTTCCATTATTTTCTATCGATGGATATTAATAAGAGTGTTGTTACTGGCTTAGAGTTTTAAATGATACATGAAAAATACATAAACTGCAGAAGAAGTCATCTAAGGCTATCAAAGTTCTCATAAAAGTAAAGAAAAATATAAGATAGAAAAACAGTGCTAACTGGAAGTTATATACACACATAGACCACACAAATAGCCCTTCACAGAAAGGTCCACTCTGGTAGACAATCAGATGCCTCTACACACCCAGGAACATTTGTTTTGAATATCTAAGCAAGAGAAATGTGAAAGACTGAGGAAGAATTTCAATATTCACAATGCATCTTGGCTACACCCAGAACCCTCTACAGTAGGTGGTATGGCACAGTGGATTAACACCTGGACTCGGCAATCAACTAAATTGGCTCTACCACTTACAACTATGTGATCTTGGTCAAGAGATACCACCTCTCAAGGCCTCAGTTTTTTCATCTGTAAAAGGGTGATGATGATAGCACTGACTGAATGGGATTATAAGAACTGAATAAGACAGTGTTTGCAAAGGCAAACTGTCGTCTGGTGGAGGGAGAGAGACAGGAGCTCTGTGAAGTCTCTTTCATAGGAGCACTAATCCCATTCATGAGGGCTCTTCCCTCCTGACCTGATCACCTTCCAGAGGCTCGGCTCATAATACTGTCACATTAGAGGTTAGGTTTCAACACAAATTTGAGGAGACAGAAACATTCATTCCATTGCATTACTATTCTCTCTACTTTTGCATATATTTCCACAACAGAAATTTTGCAGATTCTCCATAACAGATAATTTAAAAGTTATTTTTGTTGATATGATCCCTATTGGGAGGGCTGGATCCTAGGAAAAAGAAAATGAGATCCAAGTGAAAAATAAGAAATTCCTCAGCCCGATTTTTACAAACCTGTATGACCTGGTCTCAATCTACATCCTCAAATTCATGTTTCCTGATGCTTCAACACAGTTGTTTCTCCCATTAGTCATCCCTCCTCAGTCTTCTCCACCTGCTTTGTTTCTTTCTGGCCATCTTCTCCCTTTAGTTTGTGCTATTTCTTGTTGGAAGGCCATTTCTCCACAAATTTACCTGGCCAAGTACTTCCCATCCATCAAAGCTGAGCTCCAAGTTTACTTGGTCTCTGAAGCTTCTCCGAACATTGTAGTTAAAATTTCTGCAAATTCTTGTTGTATTTAAAATCACTTTGTTTCCTGCCTGTGTATATTTTCCCCTCTAAATTAAAATATAAAAGATCATCATTCTCTGAGGTAGAGCACAGAGCAGACCCCTAACAAATATTTAATCAATAGCAAATATTGGCTCAGCTTGTGATCCCTAATCTACCACTATTGGCTTTGCAGTCTCATCTCGTCCTTGTCCTGATGACCCAGCAGACTGGATTAATCCCGGCTCTCCCATCACTCATATTGGGTCACAGTGCTTTCTCTGCCAGGGCCTTCCCCAAGTCTCCACCTATTGAAATCCTACCCACTCCTGGAGACTTGTTTCGTGTACCTTTCTCCAAAAGGCCTCACCTTTTACACCCCATCTCACCTCCAGCCCAACTAAATGTGATTTTCTTCTCTTGATTTCTAAAACAGTGGATTTAAATTCGAACACAATTAGGGCAAGAAAAATCAGTGACCACTTTGGAAATCTCATGTAAGCTATAGATGTTCTCTCCCTTCCCTACAGGCACATGTGTGTACACACATGTCATAGTTGATTTTGTGGCTCATGGACTCAGGTTACTTTCCTGCCCAGATCCCAGCACCTTTCTGGTGCTCAGGTGATTTATAAATGAGACATGTTTCCTTCTAGACTTAGGAGGATCTTAAAGAGAAAACCACTCGTTGCTTAAGTTTGTAACTCCCATGGCAATTATTGCATTATTGCATGATGTTGCATGCTTTGTAGTTTCTTGAAAAACATTTGTTGCACAGAGTCAAGTTCGACTGATTGGATGATGGCTACAGATCCCTGTTTAAAAATCATGTAATTAATCAACTACACGCTTTCTAAAAGCTTTTCTGGCTCATGTTAGCTTTTCCAATTTGTTTCGTTACTTCTTTTCTACTGGGCACCTAAACTGTGGCCTGGCCAAGGAATAGAACCAAGAGGTGTTTTTCAGGTTTATGAGGCTGCTGAAACTTAAGGTACTTGTGAGGTATCTGTGGCAGAGACTGGAACAACAATTGGATTTTTTTTATTAGACCGAGCTAAGTCCTTGATATCCTCCAGCTCTCACTCTTCTTGACCCAATAATACAGCAAACATTAGAACTGCCAGGATAAATAACATCCTATAGACACTCTGGGATGCCAGCTGGGCATTCTCAACAGTATTTTACATGAGGATAGATTTGTTATCTTGGCAGAGCATGCGGCCTCTTCGTCATTTGCCTAGGAACCCTTCCCCATGGGATTGCCATGGTGCTGCCCACCTATCTGCCGTAAACTTCCCACCACCCGAATGACTCTTCTGGCTTGGACCATAGCAATAGAGTGTCACCATAAGATGCATCATAACATGTCACCTGAGAAAAAGAGGGCGATTCTCTCCGAGATCCCATTTGTATGTGGGCATGAACATTCCAGTCAAGATAGCTAACATTTTTTTCTTGAAAGGAGTCTGGCCAAAGGTAGCTGGAGGGCCATTGAAGGGACAGCTGGCTTCACTGTGTCAGGGAGCCTCACTAAAGCTCTCCAGTGTGAAAAATACCACTGGGGAGCTCAAGTAAAGTTTTAAAGGTTCTCGTTCCCCAAATTTTAACCTCAAGTTTACTAGTTAGTTGTGCTGTGCTTTGGGCACATAAGGAAATGGTGATTCTTGCTCTGCTCTTAGATGTGCTCACAAAAGGAGATTTCCCCGTTTCCTTTTATTGAAAACATTGATGGTCATGAGTCCACTGATAACACTACTTTTTATACCAGGTATATGAAAGTTGGCAAGAGGGAGAGGCCCTGTCCAGGAGCCCAGCTTTCTCAAAGGAGTCCAAACTCTGCATCTGCCTTATAGACCCCTACAGAGAGAAGAGACTATAGAAGCCACCTAGTCATCAATTCACAGATGAGGTTCTGAATCAGAGACTTGCCCAGGAGCACACGGCAAATCAGTGCAGAGCTTGGACTCAGACCTAAGTCACCTGTCCACTCTCCATGCAGGGTTCTCTGTGTGTCATCATTGTCAGCCACAGCAATTTTGTGGTGCACCTACTTCATGCAGAGCTCCTACTGTTTGTGGAGAAAAATAAGATGGAGCATCTCAGGAAGAGTTGCTATAATTCAGAAAATGCTGTTGTGTTTAGGTGAGGAGTTGGAGAGGGGATGGGGAAAAACTCATTGAAATGGAGCTTGTGCTCAGCTCGGACAGAAGTGCAGAGAGGAAAGCAAAGGATGTCAAGATGATGGGGAAGCAGATCTAGAAGCCAGAGGGAGATTTAAATAGAAGGATGCCCATTCTTCCCCAAAGTGTCTATTCACAAATCACAGAAACCTCTAGTTACCTTCTCTTCCCCACAATGCCTGATCCCCAATTAGATGGTCAGAGTCTCTTGGCTCATGTTATAAGCAGGTAATATCCAGATAATATCTAGTGCAATGGATAAAGAGATGTTTTTTAGATAGGCAGCAGCCTGAGTTCAAATCCCAGTTAGGTAGCGACTTGACCTAGGACCAGTCACTTAACCTATCTGGTCTCCATTTCCTTCCTATGTGTCAGGGTCACCACCTGGGTTCAGGAGCCACTGTACATAAAGTGCCTGGCACACAAGTAACTCCTGAGTAAATGACGACTGTGATCATTCTGGTACTTGGCTCCTCCGTTTCCATAGCCCTGGTTCCTTAGTCAACAGGAAGATGGCATAGAGACAGATGAGCTTCCCTGGAACATACCTGGAGTCAAGACCTATTAAAAGTTTCTCTATCTTTCCTCATAGCCATGTCTTTCATTTGGGGGAAACTTTGGAAGAGCTATACTGGGAACGGAAAATTTGCATCTGACAAGAGGTATGTGCAAACACATATTTGCAAATGAGGTCAAGGTTTCAAAATATTCCTTCTCTGACAGATGAGTCAAGCCCCACACAGTGGGCTTACTTACTATTTACCTAGCATGACGGCACATTCTCTCAGTGACTGATAGGGTCGTTTGCCAGGAGCTATATTGGAGAGAGTTACTCATTGGAAAATGTGGCTGCATTGCCCAGACTGAGATCTGAACTTGGACTTCCAGGGATTTCGCCCAAAATAAGCTGAATTCCTCAGCTATAATTGTCGAAGAAACACAGCCAAGGGATCTGTGTGCCAGACCAGCACTGGATTTTGCTGGGGCAAGTGTGGGTTCAGGCAGGAGATGCTCATGGTTTTCAGCAGGAGAGCATAGGGCACTGGCTTGTCTGACCCTCATAGCATTTATTGTTACTGCCACGGACAGTTGCCAATTAGTCAGTTATTCATCCTTTGATTCAGCTATTCATTCACTCCCTCAGCAACTATTTTATGATCCCCTAGTAATGATAGCTAACACTGTTTTAGTACTTATGTGCTAAGCACCTTATATGCATTTTCTCATGTCATCCTTCCAACAGCCCTATGAGATGGGTATTATTATATAGCTGGGTTGGAAATTTTAGCTCAACTACAACTGAGTTGTGTGGAGAAAATGTAAATGTTTTATAATGTCTATAACTGATCAGGCCTTCTTCCTCAGTCCCCTGCCCACTCTGCTCACATGTGATGGGGGTGGGATGAACTAGGTGGCTAATCCAATGAAAACCTTTGTCTCAACTGATTATTTAAATTCGCCTTCTAGATAGCGCTGTTTCTCAGAGAACTCGCCCCCTCTTCCCCCACCAGCTCCTGCTGCTTCTCTCCCTCTCTCTTTCTCTCTCCCTCCCTCCCTCTCGCTCTCGCTCTCGCTCTCTGTCGCCATCCCTCCCTCCCTCCTTCGGTGTTGGGGTATGTGGAGGAGGGTGTGTGGCTCACTCCATCTTGTTGTTGAGGGGAAGTTTTGGAGTTGATGTTGTAATGTTCTCTGGCCTCTGGGGCAATGTCCCATGTTCTCTCATTTGATATCATAGCACATGTCATTCTCCTTCTCTTAAAGCCTACACACGAAGACCACACCCTGACCTGGCTTTCAAGACTCTCCCCACTAGAAGTTGGATTACCATCTTCCAACTTTCTCTCATATGCTTCCAATTTGTTCCTGAAGACCCAGTTTAGATCCAACTACACTTTAGATAAGGCCCTTTGAGAAACAGAGCCTGATCACTCTATTTCTCTGAACTTCTGGGGTCATAATATTTGGTGATTAATTCTGTAGTCCTTTGACATATTTTCTTATTTTTTCATAAAATTACTTATATCTCTTGTTATTTAATTTTTAAAACTCCTTTGTAACATAGAGGATGCCTTGCATTTTGTTGAACTCCCCAAATCTAATCCAGAGTCTAGTACAGAGAAGAATTGCAGATGTTCACAGACAAAAGGTTCACATCCCCATTATGAGAGGAGCTTCTAAAAACAGAGAAGAAAATAACTAGTAGCACCATAGAAAAATAGGCTGGAGATAGAAATAGATAATTCACAGAAAAAGAAATGAAAATGGTCCTTAATCATATGGGAAAATGCTCAAATGCACTTGTGATGAGAACAATAAAAATTAAAACTACACAGATACTATTTCTAACCTATCAGATTGGCCTAAACCCAAAAGTTTTACAACACACTTTTGGCAGAGTAGTAAAGAAACAGGCACTGTCTGTATTCCTGGGGAACTATATCTCATTATGCAGGAATCTATTGCATTTATGCTGGGAGGAAGGATTTGACATGGTAGTTTATTGGTCTTTGCTCTAACATGAGCGCTTTCCTTGCTCAAACCTTCTCCATACCTCAAAGCTGTGTCCATCTCCAATGCTGGCAGCAGCACAGCCCACACACATTCATGACATTAGACACAGTCACCCTTATTTCAAGGCCATAGGGCAAGAGACAAGGAGAACTATTTCCCTGGGGCCGGAATGGTGTTAGTTATGAGAGACAGTGTTCAAGGCCCCACATCCCACTGTGCTAGTGTTTTGCGCTGGCGACCTAGTGTTCAAGGCACTCGTGGGTTCTTTAATAAGTGTATTGTTGTGCTTGTGATATGTGAAGCCCTCTAAAGCATGAGATCCAGAGCAAGGACCCGGGGTAAGAAGCCCTTTTGCCAGGTTCTAAGGGAAGTTCTGCTTTGGAGTCATCTCCAATGAAAAAAATGAGGTGAAGAAATGTATGTACAGAATGTAAGAAAAGATGTATTCTTTTTCACAAAGGTAAGCCATATATATATTTTTAAAGTATCTATAGGGAGAGAGAAGGAATAGGGTGGAGAGGCAAGGATAGAAGTTGAACTTCTCCTCAGAATATACTTTGTTTTGCAGATATAAATTTGGAAGCATATAAATATTTTATAAACTATACAAAATTAAAGTTTTTTTAAAAAAGATCATCACTAAAAATCTGAAGTAAATGAAAAAAATAAAAAATAAACCTAACACTTTATCCAATTTGAGGTATAACCACACAGGGGAAAACTATTCTAAGCAACTTTAAAGCATAGAAACTTGAGTGTACATTCCTAGTGGGATATACCCTAAGGACAAAACACACACACACACACACACACACACACACACACACACACACACCTCTGCACACAACAAAGACTGTCCAAAAAGAAAAAGAAAGAATAAAATTGTGTCTACAGGCATGCCACCTTGAGCACACCCGATCTCATCTGATCTCGGAAGCTAAGCAGGGTTGGGCCTGGTTAATACTTGGATGGGAGACCAGCTAGGAATATCAGGCAATAAAAAAATAAAAAAAATAAAAAAGTGATTAAAAAAAAAAGAAAAGAAAAAAGAAAAAGAAAAAAATTGTGGTCTACAAATACTATTTCCCACTAATGAAACCAGGGCTCCTTGGAGAAATGGCTGAGTCTAGGTCTGAGGCAAGAAATATACAAAATGAGCTTGGAACATCTTGTTAAGACAGAAAGCAAGGAAACAAAATATCAAAAACTACTAAGTTGTGATAGAAGGACTCAGGAACTAACTTGAAGAGGCTCCTTCTGACCTAAGATGGGAGGCACAATGTAAGTATCATATTAATAATAATAACAATGAATTGAAACATGTTAAATATATTTAAAAACATGAGTTCATAATGATTAGAACAAAAAAGGGAATTTATTGATTAACTATGCAAATTAACAAGAGAACAATCTCATGATTTTAAAAACAGGTAAATAGATGTAAAAAATAAAACAAACATTTACCTTGACTTCCTATATGAATTGCAACTCACAATAGCCAAATAATTGATAAGGGAAAAGTTTTCTCTTTATAGAAGTATTGCAGTTAATAAATGACAAAAGAATGAGAGTATTTGGGTGTCATGATTTTATAACCCCTGAAAATACTGAATCTAGATAATAATTATCAATGGATGCTAACGTCACAAAAAGAAAACCAACTTGACATGTGTCTCCTGGTGGAAGTGTATAATCCAACCTTTATCCGTGACCCCTCCCCCCCAAAAAAATCAAACCTATATCTAATAGAGCTTGTAGATCTCACTACCAATTTACCAGAAATACAAAGGACGGAGAACATGTTAAACATCATCACAAGAAAGCAATTTAAAAAATTCAGACTGTGGGAAATTCTATAGGATGAACAAGCCAATCTCCTCAAGCATAAATTGCAAGGAAATTAAAAAAAGAAGTAGAAAGAGAGATGGAAGAGAGACCTGTAGATCAAGATCAAGAGACAAAACACTTATCAGCAAACATACGTAAGGACCTTATTTGGAACTTGATTCAAACAAACTGTTAAAATATACATTTATATATAAATATAGATACAGATATGTATATATACATATGTAACAATTGTGACATTAGGACACTGGATAGTTGATAATATTAAGGAATTTTTTTTTTTTTTGGTTTTGACAATGACATCGTGGTTATTTTTTAAAAGAACCCCTATCTAGAGATACATACTGATATAGTTAAGACAAAATAATATGATTTTGGGACTTATCTAAAATAATCTGGCAGGAGTGGGTAGAGTTATGGTTGAAACAGGATTGTCTGTGAGTTAAAAACTGTTGGAAGCTGAGTGACAGATAGGTTGTGGGGAGGGTGGGGCATTAAACTATTCTCTCTTTCGCTTATATTTGAATTTTCCATAATAAAAAGTTAAAAATAAATAATATTTAAAAGGTATTTTTAGTTTTAAAAGAGCGCATTTTTTTGTGAAAAACATTAAAATAATATAGGAGTGCAGAAAGTTGAGAGGTGAAATCTCCTTCACCCACTACCTCCCCCTTGCCCCACTTCAGATGTAGTCACTAGAGATGCTTCAGTAGATTCCGTGGTAATGTATGCATTACTGCTCAGACATTGTCACTATGCTGCTCTGAGGACAGAATATACTCTCAGGCTTAGCTGTGTGACTAGCTTGACCAAAAAACTACAAGCAGAAGTGGCTAGAGTCATTTTTGAGGAGACTCATTGAGAGCCAGCACATGGCTCTCTTTTCTCACTGTCACAATGCTCCAGAAAGTTGGATCATGGAGTGAAGACAACAAAGCCACAACCAGCCCAGGATATACTAATGTATATGACAAATAAACCTTTATTGTGGCATACACTGAGATTTATGCAGCCATTTACCACTGGGATATAACCTCACCTATCCTGCTTGATATAATATCCTTCCACACCTTCTGCTGTGCACTACAAAATTTTTTTTCCACAAATGTTAATACATATAACTCTTCAATTTGCTTTTTCTTTTTTTATGGGCATTTGAGTCTATTTTGAAATAAAACCAATCTGAGTCTCCAAAGGCTCCAAAATAGGTTCCTAAAGCCAGAAATTCTGTTCTTTAAAATAGGGGTCAGTGGAGAGGTTCGCAAATAAAAACTCATGTGGGAAGTAAGTTGAGTGTGTCAGAGTGTGTATAAGACTAGAGTCCTCCTTGTTACTAGAGTATACTTGGCAGTGAACTGTGGATTTGCATGATTCCACATGCTTTTCCTGCGTAAAGAAGGCAGGAAATCTACAAGGCTGTTAAAATGCCTGTCTTTCTCTTTGTAATCTTGCAGGCATTGCCTGTGGTTGGAAGAGAAATCCTGGATTTCCTCAACAGCTTGGAGTCAGAGGGCTGTTACTGTGGTTATGATTACAGCTGAAGTGCTGGGAGAATTGAGCACTTAATTTCTCGGTTATGCTATCAAACCTGAATTCACATTGGCCTCCTGGGCTCCCTACATCTGATAATGGCACCAGCATGCCATGCCAGATACACACACTGGAAACCTTGGTGCCTCCTTTTACTCTCCAATCCACTAGCATACGTGCTCCACAGGGGCAGAGATTTTGATCTGTTTTGTTTACTGCCGTGTCTTCAGTGTCTGTAACATTGCCTGACTCATAGTAGATGCTCAATAAATATTTCATTAATGAATGAATCTAAGCAGTTATCAAGTCCTGTGACATCTCTCTTTATATTTTCTCTTCAATCTATCACCCTCTCATTCCCAGTGTTATTACCTGTGGTGTATTAAAAATGGCCACAATTTTTTTTGACAATGCTCCCACTGAGACGTGGGGTGTATGTCCCCAAACCTGGAATCTAGGTGGGCTCTGTGACTACTTGAACCAATAGAATATGGTAGAAGTGATGTTATACCAGTCTCTAGGCTGAGGATTTAAGAGGCTAGCAATTTCTACTTCCTGTCTCTTGAACTCTCAGTCCTGGGCTGCTGAACAGGCATGGAGAGGGAGAAGTGCCCAACCGAGCCCCTCCTTCCAGACACTTTTGCCAAGGAGCCAGACATAAGAGTGAAGCCATCTTGGACTCTCCTGACCGATTCAGCCTACCGGCTGAATAGCACTGAGCGACTTCTGTTGGGTGTTGTGTGGAACAGAAGAATCATTCAGCTAAGCCCTGGGCTGATCTACACAACTCGAACTGAGCCCCAATTCTTGAGCTACACAACTGTAAGAGATAATAAAATTGTTGTCCTTTTAAGCCATTAAGTTTTGGGGGTCATTTGTTAATGTAGCAGTAAATAACAAGAACGTTACTGTACTCAGGAGCTTCTAACTTCTTACCTGGAAAACTGATCCCCACATTCAGTCTCCTGCCATACCGTCCATGCTCTACATTGCTTAGTTTGTTCCATGAAGAAACTGTGTGGGGCTCCTGCTTTACAAAAAGTCATTGTGAATAGAATACGACCTACTCTGTTTAGCCTACCCCCATTGGCCTTCCAAGATCTGTCTCTGAACTTAACTTTCCAAGTTCTCCTATTCTTCCCTCATATTTCTTATATTCCAGCCAAATTCAACTTTTGGGCTATCCTCTTGATACCCCAGGATTTTGATCATGCAGTTCCTCCTCCTGGAATGCCCTTCATCTCCTCTATGTATGTCCGCCTCCTACTTGCCTTCCTAAGATATCCAAGAATGTCAGTCTCCCTAGTGGAAATAATCTCTCTTCTGAATTTCCAAAGCATTCTGTCTGGGCCTGTCATAAAATTTACCCCTTTCTACCTTTCTAATATAATTTGGAAACACGATTTTAACATTCCTCAGAGACCAGAGAGTCCTTGAGGCCTATGTTCACGTCTTATTTACTTATTTTAAACTCATTATCAAAGATTGGTCAGACAAACTGGTGAATAAATGGATGAATGGGGCCTAGTCTCACTTCTTTGTTATCATAAGTCAACAGCAATAATACTATATCCATGCGTTTTTATAAACTATGGTTCATTTTCCTCAATCTGATTTGGCTAGGTACATTTGCTCGAACCATGTCACCAAGCCTCAGGTTCTCTCTCACCATTTTTCAGCTCTGTTTTCTTCTGCCTTGGTTTCTTTCAGAAGCAGCTCTCCCAGGCGGTGGCACAGATGGTCCCTGGCAGCCTCACACTTATACCCTACCAGTTTAGCAACCCCTGCTGAAAAGAGCACTTCTCTTTCCCAGTAGTTCTAGAAGAAGTGTAGGAATTAGGACTCTCTAGACACACAGGAGACATTTCCCTGAGCTGATCGCTGTGGCCAAGAGGATGAAGTGTCCTGATGGCCCAGTCCTAGGTTTTTAGAAGCCCCCAGGAGTTGGAGCTGGAGGTGGTGGTGGTGGGGATTATCCTAAAAGAAAATAATGGTGCTATTATCAAAAGAATGGGGACTGTAAGTTGGATAGGCAAACAACATATTCCACCTTATCTGTCCTGGAAGGAGATACCAAGCTCTACATAAAAGGACTGCTTTTTCTCAAGCTTAGTGTTGGATATCTGCTCTGTACTGGATCCTTTAAAGAGAACTGTCCCAAACAGGTAACAAGGTGTCCAGGGCCCAGGAGAGCTCCACTCTACTGGCACTGCCACCCCATCCCCCAACCCCATCCCTGCTCCTTATCCAGACTATCTTTACTTTGTTTCTGATTTGCCCTTCCTCACCAATCACGTCTTGCTCTCATCTTTTCTGGCTCACTATTCCTCTTGGCATTCATGAGCATGAAACACAAAAGGTGTTTACCTCCACTTCCCTGCCCAACCCCCACGTAGCATCACCATACACTTACATCCTTGGGCTGCTAGCAGCCATCAGACAGAGAGCCTCTGTGAATAGTAATGAGACAGAGCCCTGATGATAGTAACGAGACTTGAGACCCTGAAGCCAGCCATACCTGAAGCCATCTATCCCTCTGTTGTGGGTTGAGTTGTGTCCTCCAAAAAGATGTGTTGAAGTCCTAACCCCTGGTACCTATGAATGTGACTGTATTTGGACATAAGGTATTTGCGGATGTAGTAAAGTTAAGATGGGTGTCCTTATAAAAAGACACCAGTCCTTATAGGAAGAGAAGGGACATAGACACAGACACATAAGGAGAATGCCATGTGATAATGGAGGTGGGCATTGGAGTGATGTGTCTACAAGCCAAGGAATGCCAAGGATTGCCAGCCACACCAGAAGCTGAGAAAGGCACGGAACAGAATCTCCCCTAGAGCCTCCAGAGAGAGAAAGAGAGCCTCCAGAAAGAACTAATGTTGCTGACACCTTGACTTTAGACTTCCAGCCTCCAGAACTGATAGAGAATAAGTTTCTATTATTTTATGCTACCCACTTTGTGGTAATCTATTCGGGCAACTGAGAAAGAAACTTACACTACTCCTATGTTTCTCCTTTACTCTCACACTAACAAAACTCACACTTCTGACGCCATGATCTGTGGGCTTTTCCCCAAACCAAGCGATTCTTTAACACCAGCAAGGTGTCCTACAATTCAATTCAATTCTGACACTATCAACCTGGATATAGCATCAGACCCCATGGGTTAAGGGCTCAGTCTTACAAGATCGCCCCTCCCCCCACTTTAGATGTCAATAGCAAGCCCAGGTTGCCACCTGTGCTTCTGATCGACCAGCTATAGATTGGAGGTTCTAATGACCCCCTCCTCAGATTCAATTAATTTGCTACAGTAGAACTCAGAGAAACATTTTACTGACTAGATTCCTGACTTATTGTAAAAGGACATCACTCAGAACAGCTAGGGAAAGGGCACAGAACTTCCACGCTCTTTCCAGGCACGCCACTCTCCCTGCACCTCCACAAGTTCACTAACTGGGAAGTTCTAGGAACCAGGGCCTTTGGGCTTTTAGGGAGGCTCCGTTAAGTAGTCACAATTGATTAAATCATCAGCCATGGGTGATCGAACTCAATCTCTAGCCCCTCTTCCCTCCTTGGAAGTGGGGAGTGAGGGTTAGGACTGAAAGTTGCAACGCTCTAATCACTAATCGGTTCCCCTGGCAACCAGTCCCCATCTCTAAGTGACCTAGGGGCTTTCCAAAAGTCACCTCATTAATGTAACAAGACACCTTTTATGGCTCTCATCGCTCAGGAAATTCCAAGGGTTTTAGGAGCTCTGTGCCAGGAACTGGGACAAAAACCAAATATATATTTCTTATTTTAAATCACGATATCACAGCAGCCCTAGGAAACTAATACACCCTCTCATTTCCCCTCTACCCCTTGTGAGCCAATGAATTCCCTGGTCGCTTAAGCAAAATTGTTTATGTTACTTATAGCTAAAGTCTTAATACAACATGTTACCTACCCTATGTGCTGAGGATGCAAAGACAAATTAAACTCTGTCTCTACCTTTGAGTCCTCATCCTATGGCACTAAGCCCAGCACCGTCAAACATTACGGGGGCCAAAACCAGTGAGAAGGATGAGAAGAAACCCAAGCCATACTAGAAAGGCAATTTCTTACTCCTGATTAATGAAAATAATTTATCTCAAGCACGTTTTGGACTCTAATCAGAAATGCTAATGACTTACCATCTCATACAAGCCAAAGGCCAAACTCCTTAGCCTGGCACTCTAGGCCTCAGCCTATATTTCCATCATCTTCCACTACACTTGGCTCCTTCTTCTCCACCTCCTTTGCTCCAGCCACATCAAAATGCTATATTCCCCAAGGACACTGTATGCTTTCAAAAGTTGTTACATTCACTCACAGCTCTTTCTATACATAGTTCTTTTTTCCATCTCAAAGTCTTACCCATTTATACTGGTTTCCTAGGACTGTCATAATAAATTACCACAAACTGGGTGGCTTAAACTGACAGATTTATTCTCTCAAGGTTCTGCAGGCTATATGTCTGAAATCAGGGTGTCGGCAGGGCTACACTTCCTCTGAAGACTCTAAAGGAGGATGCTTCCTTGCTTCTTCCTAGCTTCTGGTGGCTGCCAGTAATCATTGGCATTCCTTGGCTTGTGGACACATCACTCTAATCTCTGCCTCTGTTGTCGCATGGTGTTTCCTCCGTATCTGTGTCTGTGTTCAAATTTTTCTTTTATAAGGATACTAGCCACTGAATGGGGCCCACCCTAATTCTGTGTGACCTCGCATCTTAACTTGATCACATCTGCAAAGACCCCTTTTCCAAATAAGGTCATATTCACAGGGATTGGGGATTAAGACTTAAAATAAATCTTTTGGGGGAATGTCATCCTTCAAAGTCCAGCTCAAATGCCACTTCCTGCAGGAAGACCTCATCATCTGCCTACCTCACAAGCTTTGCTGCAGCCTAATCACGTTTGACCCTGCAGTACAGATACTTGTGAACTTACTTATATTTGTGAACAACAGGACTAGGATTCAAACTTTGTCTGTATGATCTAAAGCCCTTGGTTAATACCTGTTTTACTAGTCAGAAAATAATCTATAAATATTTGTCATTTTGATCTGATAAGGAAAAAAGCGGTAAGAGAGAGAGTAGCTATATGGTTCATGCTGGCATGGTTTGTAAAGCCATCAGAAGGAAGAAGATGAGGTTAAAGCTGTCCTAATAAAAAAAACTGAAATGCGATCACAATTTCTCTTTCCTTCTGTAGTTTGTATGCTTCAGTTCCCGACTTGTAATAGTTTTGATCTTTAGCATCCTCTGGATGGGAGGACTTTGAAGTGCTCTGAGGGCCAAAAAGAGGCCCAAGAATGACCCCTGTCCAGTGGTTGCACTGGCCTCAAGGCTCAAGGACAGTGAAAAATCACATCTCCCCACACCCATGATTCCGTGACAGCCTCCAGCTCCAGACTGTGATTGCCCAGTTGAAAACCCCAAATCAAATACATACCAGGAAGACCTTCTGTGTCTGCTCGATGCAGCAGTCTGGGTCCCCATGGCGCTTTACGGAAAATTGTCGACCAGTGTCTGGGCCCAGACAATGCTGATCCCAGCACTAAAAGGAAACAGCATGGCTGGCCCGGAGCCCAGCCTCCCTCCCTCCGTGGTCTCAGCACTTGACAGAAGAGGAGCTATTGCAGTCTGTTTTGAGACAAGAATAACATTACAGCATCCCAGTCATCCCGAAATAGCTGAGAAATGATCACCCAGTACCTGGACGCTTATCTTTCAGGGAGAGAATTTCAGAGAAAGGCCCAGTAAAACACAGCTTTCTTTATTCCTTTCCATGAGAATGTGTCAATTAGACCACAAATCAGGCTTTGGGGTCCATGTTCCAGGAACCTCTTAGGGTTCCTCTTTGGTGTTTTGGTGGTTCTCGCTGATTTGGGCAGTTGATATCGGGACTGTTCCTAAATCAGGGTCTGAGAGCAGCTGGCCTCCTTAAGAAAACTACCAACAAATTTAAGAGGAAAAGGAAATATTAATAAGTCCTTATGTAGCACTTACAAGGCCTTATCAAGAATTATTTTAAGTACTTTACATAGGCAGGTAGTGCAGTAGAGTGTATTATTGTCCCAAATATTCTCTGCCCCTCCTTATGGGAGAATTATATCTCCTCAAACAGAAGTGACCATGTCATTTTTAAGAACAAGCCTTAAGAACCATTGCGTGGATCTATAATCAACCACTCTTTTCCTGCCGCCCTAACACCCATGATGTTCCAGACAAGGGCTGCTCCTTACATCTGGTCTCAGGGGGAAGAGCCAAAGCCAGCCGGTAATGGACATGTGATATGAGCAAGAAATAAACCTTTGTTGTAAGCCATTGAGATTTTGGAGCTATTTGTTATTGCAGTACAACTTAGCCTGAGCTACTATCATCATCCCCATTTCACAAATGAGGGAATCGAGGTACCCAGAGATTGTGGGTACTCTCATCTGAGGTCATACAACCAGGATTCAAATCCAGACGGTCTGGCTTCAGAGTCTGTACTTTTAACCACTTCATTGTATCGCCTCCAAAAATATCTTTGTTGTTTTCTTTCAAAACTCCTTTAGCTGGCAAGATCCCTGCGTATGCTTTTTCTTCATTTCCCATGAAAGTAATTAAAAATACTCAACAGATCATTTGGTCCTCAGTAGGTCAAACAGACAAAATATATAGACTCTGTACAATAAAACAGAACCGGTTGTCAAGTGAGCCCGCCTCATTGATATACAAAGCAATTAACGGCTTAATTTCCACCCCCTCCATACCACAGTGTTTCAGGAATTAACAAACAATTTCATAATTTGAGATTTAAAAACTGAAATCAAGTCTTGTCTCAAAAACTTCAATCTCTCAACCATTTGAAAACTTCTCTCCTGCTCCTGGTTTGGAAATTTGCAATGGCGAAGCGGGTCATGGGTGGCTTCCTCCTGATTTGCCTCTTCCATATCTCCCCTACTCCCCTTACTGCCTCAGGCTCTTGCAGAATTAGGGTGGAGGGTAGTAAGGGGGATAAGAGGAAGGAAAAGTCTTACTTGGCTTTCGTGTTCTCTGGGTGTGGCAGGTGGTCAAATGCAGGCTTTTTGTGACAAAGGCCTTGTTTATGATTTCCCCGGAATCTCCCACTGGGTCGTCCCACAGCACCACTTCCTGGCTCAGCTAATGTACTACTTGGCTAACCACTTAGGACAGAGCCCTTTTCCCCACTAGCTTCTGCATCCAATCTCTTTCTGCTGGGATAACCTGGCTCCCAGTACTAGGCCCTCTTACATGAAATTCTGTTTTGGTTAAAAAGCTTTACCAAGCTATAGTTGGCATGCAATAACCTATACACATTTAAAGTGGACTGCTTGACAAACATTGACTTTTGAAGGGGCCCAATGAACCAGAATCAAGATAATGAACATTCCATCACTCCCAAGAGTTTCCTCATGGCCCTTAGTGATTCCTCTCTCCTGTCCCTCCCCCACCCCTAGGCAACACTGCTCTGCTTTTTGGTACTATAGATAACTTTACACTACAGATAAATTCTCTGAAATTTCATGTAAATGGCATCAAACGGTAAGTATTCTTGCTTGTGGGGCTTCTTTCACTCAACATAATTCTTTTTAGGTTCATCACGGAGTCCCTCTTCAAGAGAATTTAAGCCTGGCCACCTTCTATGGGTGCACAGGGCCCGTGGGAAAGTCCACCATCCATATCCTGTCACACAATGCAAGTGCAGCCTGGTCCCAGGCAGCTGCCAGACCTGCTCCGCCTTCATTTTCCAGGTGTGGCAGGCTTCAGTGTGAGGACACTCCAAGGGACACAAGCACTTGAAGGTTTGTTCACTTGGCCTGAGGGAGGGAAAGAGACATCCTCCTGTCCTTTGCACCCCATGTTGATGACTTTGGGGAAATCTTACCTTTCCAATCTCCTTGTGGATACCTCAGCTCCCCTGGCACAGCCTTCAGTGGCTGGTGCTGAGAGTTCCTCAGATAGGGTTTTTGGATCACTTCAGTGAGTTCGTATAGATAGTCTGGAGCCTTTCTTTGAGCATATGGGGACCTAACATACTATGTTCTCAGCTGAAATAAAGACAACAGGAAAAGTGGCATGCTAATAATCTGTATCATAACTTGGAGGTTAAAGGATGCCCTTCTGTGGAAATGTCTCTATAAGTGTTCTGTACCCAAATTCAAGATGGGTATATGTGTGTGGAGGGAGGTTCGCCACACCACCCAGCAATTCTCTGACACCAGCTGGGTGTCCTACAATTCAACTTAATTCTGATACCATCTACCTGGAGTGTCAGATCATGTCAGATCACACAGGTTAAGGGCTCAGTCCTACACGACCAGTCCCCTCCCCCCAACTTCAGACACCAGTTGCAAGCCCAGGTTATCACCTCTGTGCTTCTGAGCCACCAATTACAAATTGGAGGTTCCAATGACGCCGTTTTGGGGTTTGATTAATTTGCTACAGTGGCTCACAGAACTCAGAGAAACATTGTACTTACTAGATTACTGGTTTATTATAAAAAGTGTAACTCGAGAATAGCCCAATGGAAGAGATGCATAGGGTAAGGTATGAGGAAAGAGCACTGAGCTTCCATGTTCTCTCTGAGCTTGCCACTCTCCCCGAATCTCCACCTATTTGCCAACCTGGACAATCTCCAAACTCCTCTTTTTGGGTTTTTATGGACCTTCATTACTTAGTCATGACTGATTAAATCGTTGGCTACAGGCTGCTGACCTCTAGCCCCTCTCCCTTCTCCAGAGGTCAGAGGGTGGGATTGAAAGTTCCAACCCTCTAATCACAGGATCGATTCTCCTGGTAACCAGCCCACCTGAAGGTATATTCCGTTAGTCATCTCGTTAACATAATAAAAGACACTTTGATGACTCTCCTCACTTAGGATATTTCAAGGCTTTTAGGAGCTCTGTGCCAGAAATGAGATTGAAGACCAAATATATATTTCTTACTTTGAATCCCAATATCACAGTCCCTAAACCTGATGCCTCAAGTTGGACTTGTCACTCAAGTATCTGAGACTCATCAGCTTATTAAAAGGTTATGCTGCCATTTAATGTCCAGATCATAATAGCTCAGGGCCCCAGCTTCCCTGACTGCACACTTTTACCAGTCTCCCTTTTTCAAGGTCTCTAGGACTCCAGAAGAAATACTCACAAGAGCCACAAATCTGCCCTGACCTGCACTTCCATTCCAATTAGCCTTGTGATTCTGGGCCACTCCAACATCCTCTTCTCCCCAAAGTTCCTCCTCAGTCTTGACCCTGACACTTCTGGCAATGGCTACCCCTCCCATCAGGACGACTTCACCCCAAGCATGGCACAGACCCCTTCCTCAAGCACTCCAGCAAGGCTGAGCCAAGCTTATTTAATATTTAATACTGAAAACTTGGAGGTAACAGAAAGAATAGTATGGAGGGTCTTCTTAGAAGTTCCCTTCTTAGGGTTGCCAGACTGAGGAAATAAAAATACATGACACCCAGCTAAATTTGAATTTCAGACAAAAAACAACTTAACTTTTTAGTGTAAATATGTTCTGTGCAATATTAGGAACCAAACAATATTTGGGATATACTTGTGCTAAAATGTCTGTTGTTTATCTGCAATTCAAATTTGACTGGGTGTCAGCATTTTATCCAGCAGTCTTTCTCTTTCTAGAGTCTTTCTGTGGCCCTCGATGTGTCCCCCACTGCAGAATTCCACTTAACCTCTCACAATGGAGCTATCCTGGAGAACCCCTCCCTTCTCAAGTCCAAGATTTTAGATCCTCAGGACTCTGAGAACAAGAAGCAATTTTCCCCTCGGGGCACCTAAGTCTCCTTCCAAGTTCCTATTTTGTGCCCCAAGATGATCTTGGGAATATGCATTCTTTCAGGGAAACCCCACTGAGACCTAGAAGAACGTGGTTGTGCCCCTTGATCCTAAGCTCATCAAAACACTATTCTCAGCACACTTCCTAAAGTCTAGGTTGCACCGTTGTTCCAGAATTACCTGGCAGAGGATGTCAGTGGGAGAGTCCACGTTGCCTCAGATCATGCCTGTCAGGCTGCCCTTAGCGGAGCTCTGTCAGCCTGCAGTGAAGATGCAGTTCCAGGCACCTTTCCGGAACCTTCCGATAACTGTTCCCAGTCTTGGACAAGACCACATCACGCATCTCCCCAGAAGAAACCGTAATTTTAGACAAGAACATGGTGCAGCTCCACCCACGGGGAAGCCACTCATTTACATCATCATGCGGAGAAGTGAACCTCCCCATTGTGTAACAAGGCAACATGTTTACCTTTACGAGTCAAAGGCCCATTAAAGCATTTTCCCCTTTATAGTAGCAAGTTGTCCTCAGGCTCACATCCCAGCCTCTACCCAATCGAGAAGACTGCTTATGGATTTAAAATATTTTTCCTACTTAGAACCATCAAATTTTTCATAAAATTTAGAAGTTCAGTCTTAGCCAAGACCTCACCCAGTCCTCTACCCTGTACACACCACTAGCAATTCTTCTTATCATAGATTTTAAATCTTTGAATGCCTTGCTAGGGCTATTTATTCAAAACACAGTGATGCTTCAATTATGCAGCCCTGCTGACAGTGAATTATTCCTAAACAAATGAGTTTTCCAGATAACTGAGGCTTATCTTGAAAAAATCCAACACTTTGTTTAGTTTAGCCATTTTGATTGGATTCCATCAAAAATGTCACAGCACAGAACTATGCTTTTTAAAAGTTTTCTGTCCCCTTTGTCCTCAGGCTACCAGATGGTTTAACATTGCTGCTAACATGTCTGTCTGTAGCAGCTCCCTCCCTGTTTTTTACCCACTGCTGAGAAGAATGTGTTAAAAAGAATAAGTAGAATTTTGGGGTCTAAAGACTTCTCTCACAAAAACGCTCTTGTCTGTAGTGTGGGACTCTGTGAAGGTTATTTCAGAGGCGCAAAGGGTTTTGTTTTACTTCGTGGCTTAATTTTAGATTTTCATCATTCTGAAAGGTTAAGATTTTTTCCCTTCTGGATCACTGAGATGTTATTATCATGAAATCTGCGAGTTCCTTTAGAACGAGCTACAGCAAGCTATAAAAATTAGAGCTGTTGCTAAGGGAACCAGGCAAAGCTTGCTTAATGTATAAACCTGGTTATTATATTTAAAATTCTAGGAGCAGCCAGAGATTCCTAATGGGAGAGGAAAGCCTCTGTTTTTGAAGAGGAAAGTGGAAAATTACTTTTCTCTCACGGGAAAGGGTAGCTCCTGAGGCTCGTCCTTTGTGGCCTAGAGACAAACTTACATGACTTCTCTTTCTTTCGTGTTTCTAACGGTGGAACAAAAGGAAAGCCACTCTTCCAACGGGAAAATAAAAGAGGACATAAACACAGCCCTCTCTTCGCCAGGAGCTGTTCAGCTGATTGAGGAGCGAGAGACCGAAAGAGCAGGCAAAGTCCACAACCGTGACTTAAAGGACAACTCTGACCTGAGACAGAGAGAACTACCCAAGCAGTGTTTGGATCCTGAAGCATGAAGGTGAGGAAAGAACAAAATATCGTTTTCCCTCAAAAAAGGAAACTAGTTTAAAAAATTAAAATGATGAGATCGAAGGACAAATACATTAAACTGTTCCGTAATTGCATGTTAGTATATCCTTCCCAGGCTGCCCCCCTCACTATCCTCACCCTTCACTCTCCATCCCGATGCCATGGCACACGGAAGGGGGACCGTATTAGGTCATACTAAATTAACAGTTGCGGAAACTAAGGCCCACAGAGATCCTCACCAGACAGAAATGCGAATTCTATCTCAACCCAGGATGTTTTTTTACTGCATCGATTAAGGCAGGAATATCCCCGGAAATTCAGGAATTTTCTTGTTTCACAGTGCTCCTTCAGAGCTATAAAGAACAACATCTCTAAAGTGTGTTCACAGAAGACTAGCCCAAGAGATCCTTCGGCAATTCCACTTCTAGGTCTGTACTCAAAATAATTGAAAGCAGGGACTCAAAAAGATGTTTGTACACCCATGTTCATAGCTGCATTATTCACAATGCCCAAAAGGTGGAAGCAATCTCAGTGTCCACTGATGGATGAATGGATAAACAAAATGTGATGTATACATGCAATGGAATATTTGCTATTCAGCCTTAAAAAATAATGAAATTCTAACACATTACAAATGGATGAGCCTTGAGGACATTATATTAAGTGAAATAAGCCAGTCACAAAAGGAAAAATACTGTACGATTTCACTTATATGAGGCACATAGAACAGTCAAATTCATAGTGACAAAAA